>NC_057800.1:308731563-308747219 GCF_018294505.1 Triticum aestivum
ACTGACCCAAAAGTCGATTCAGTCGTCTGAAGTATAGCTAAATCGGAGCAGCATCGCAAGCAAGAGCAAGAGCGAGAGCAGCAGCGCGAGCAAGAGCAGACCAGGCAGGGGACCAAGAGCAAGAGCAGAGCAGCAGCGCGAGCGAGAGCTAAAGCAGCAGTAGCTCCTACTGATGTGGACGTCACCGCCTAGGGAGCGACGCCGTGGAGGAAGTGGCCAGCGACGACGCCGTGGATGGAGCCACGTTGTATCGGCTCGAGACCGAGCTCCGGCAGCACCGTGAGATCGAATCAAGAAGAAAATGCGGCGATTAGTGTACAACCTCTTTGGTGGCGCCAATTAGGCTGTAGCTTCACCCGAGGAAACGGTGATGATGATGATCTTCCGGTGGTGTAGGTGAAGACGAAGGTGTGGGAATGGAGGTGGCATGAAAGACGAGGGGAACGTTGGGGCAGGTCCTTGGAGGTGGAGGACAGGGTGGCTGAACCGGCGGGACGACCGGATCGACGACGGATCCTCATCCGATACGGTGGATGAGGGACGTAGAGGTGTTGTTGTGGACGACGTCGTCGGGAGGAGGCTCCGGCTGGGTGGCAGACGGAGGAGGGTGTGGGACTTCACGGATTTTGCCGGCCTAGGTGTACAAATGGGTGGGCGGATGGGATGGGAGTGGGGGAACCATGGCTTAGGGACGCGCTTGTCCAAAATGTGGGGTAAGTTACGAAAGTAACCCCACCGATTTGAGGCGGTTTTTTCGGTTCAGGGGTATCATGGGCATTTCACGTGTCGGGATTTCACAGGAGGTGGGAGTTTTCGTGCGTGTTGTAATTTTGGAATAGCAAGGTGCGGGTTGAGATGGAGGGAGTTGTCAGAGCACAACAAGACAAAGATATATCTTAAATATTTCGGGCTAACAAGGCGCGGGTTGAAATTTCCGGACAAGCCTAACATGTACTGTACCAAATCAATTCACACTACGAATGTCATTCAAAACTTTGGATTCATGTTATGTTCAATTAAAATATTTTGCTATGTGTATAATGCATGCAACCTAGTACTCAAATGAATGTTTTAGTGCATTCCAAACGTATATACTACTGCTCCAATATGAACTAATTTTGAATTTGTTTCTCTATTTGAATAAGATCTACAATAATGATTGTTGTGAAGTCAGAGGATTTGAATTTGTTTCTCTGTTTTAATAAGATCTACAATCGTCATTATTGTCACGTTAAACCATTGTTTGTGTATTATCTTCATAGCACCCCACATGATTAGTCTCTTGTTACATATGAACTATGTGTACTATATGAACTCGAACTCGATTTTTTGAATTCACTTTATGTTGATTTCAAATCATAGTACATATCAAGATCTAGCTAGATCTTCACAAACTAAACCATGTCTCATATGTATAATTTGTTTATCACATTATGTATGGTGCCCCGCCCCCTACGCCTACAAGTATTTAGATGTGAGTTGCAAACACCACACATTACCACAAATTCAAATAAAATGTGAGAATGTTTGATACATAGTATTGTTTAGATTGTTCGATATTTAGTTGTAAGTTGCAAATGCCACACATTATCACAAATTCAAATAAAATGTGAGATTGTTCGATGTATAGTATGGTTTAGATTGTTCGACATTATGGTATAACATGTGCAAAACCACAACATGCGTATCACCGCTATATTCATGCATGCATATGTTTAAAACACTATGATCTCCTATTCAAATATATGAATCCACTTTCATATCAAATTATGATCTTTGTTAGTCTCTTACACCCACACAATCCTCTAACCTTTGTAGCTACCACTAACTTCCTCACGTGCATGCACACGCCCTCCTCGCCCTCCCCCTCCCTCAACATTCTATCCATCACGCACATTCATTTTTTTTCTTTAGATCGTTCTCCCACAGTCTCCACAACTCCTTTCCGACACACACCGATCGATAAATCTCTCCAGCGATGTCTCCCTACAACATACACACGCACCTTCAATCTCCTCCTTTATGTGTCCTTGCCTCATGTCTCTCATACGGTCCCACACACGTGTGAACTCTTGCCCCTCTTTTCATCGATCTCACAACCACACACTCCTCCCCCTATCTAGCAAGTAGCCGGGCCTCTCGCACCACCTCCTAACTCCATTCTCTTTGTCTATCCGTCTCGCCGGGCCTTATTTGCCTCTAACAAATGGACGTACACCGACCGATCTCCCACTATACATATAGCTAGCTAGGTCCTTATAACTCGTTTTCCCCACGCGTCGATCGATCTACCTCATTAGTTTTGTCTCTCCCTTCCTCCAACAAACAACAATTGATCTACCGATCTAGTTAGGTTTGCTTACCAAACACATGGTTCCCCTTCATCATCCATGGATGTGTCCCGACAGATCTATCACGCACAAGCACACACAGAAACACATCCCCACTCTTATTGATAATATTGCAGTTCCACCCTCAGTTTGTCTAGTAGGCCTCTCCCACCATCTTCGAGAAGCAACTCCATCACCCATCCAACACTCTACCCCTCTACCTCCCTCTCTCTCTCCTCTCGCTCTCTCTCTGTCCCATCCTATTTCCCGTCCTTCAGTTATGTATGGATGTCGACCGATCTCCCTCAAGACATAGCTGGGTCTCTCCTTCATAACACATATACGAGTCGTTCTACCTCTATAGTTAGGCATCTGCCTACCCCTCCCACCACCCCCTCCCACACACACACACCGATACATCGAGCACTCTAGTCATGTCTCCCTGCCACACACAAACTTGACATGTGCCCTCTGACTTTCTGGTAGCTAGGTCAGTCGCCCTATATCTTTGACTTGCACACATACACAATTTCGATGGGCCTCTTAATCGATCTCACACCCACCCACTTGATCCTCTCTTCGACTCTATCGATATCTATGACCCCTCCCTCTCTTCTCGTGGATCGCCTGACCCTCTACATATGATATGGATAGGCCTCCATTTCACACACATTGCATGCAAAATTTTGTTTGAGATGTCATCGACACATATTCCCACAAATACGTTCACGAAATCAACCTCCTCCCAAAAAAAACACTCACGAATGCATAAGAAATTTGTCTAGGTTTGTATCCCTAACACACACCCACGTAGGCGGGGGCCGTGCGCGAAGAGAAGAGGTGCATGCACGGTGCACATCCTCCCGTCTCTTTCCCAACCACACCCGCAAGGGTACACGGTGGAGCTCATTTCTGTACGAAAAGGCAGCCCACGTGGTAATTTGACACGTGTACTGGTTGTCCACTAGATGGAGGGAGGATCGTCTACCACGGGTGAACAAACAAATTGCAAATTGACGCGTTATGTTAAAAAAGAGGGAAACCATGTGGTGCCTACCTTTGAGGCAAGGCTCTATACATTGGAGTACTTTTGATGTGTCCCGTCAACTCGTAGAACGACGAGAAGCTTGCTTGTACGCCGTCTCCCCCGCCCACGGGCGCGGTGGCTCGCAGGATGAGGTGAAGCTTGCTTACTACACCTTATGCCCGCTCCCTTGCCCACGCGCGCGGTGGCTCGCAGGACGAGGAGAAAAGTTTACTAGTACTCCCTCCGTTTACTCCTCGTCCCTACCTTGGTTAGAGAGATTATCATATTGTTTGGAATATATGTCCTTTAGTAGATTTCAATATGAACTACTAGTACATACTCCAAACACTGATGTATATAGACGTATTTTAGAGTGTAAATTCACTCATTTTGCTCCGTATGTAGTCCATATTGAAACAGGCGTAATAGTACGCACTCTCCCTCACCCCTCCACCCTCGCCACATGGTGGACGTGCAACAATTCATTCAGTCTCATATAGCCAGAACGATATATGCTGCACTACCATTATTGCTTGACTTCCCGAAGAGGCGAAGAGCCAATCGCAAGGTTAATAGTTTGGAGATGCCAAGCACAAGGTTTATAGGAGAACGAGTAGTAGGTGCCGCATCATTTATAAATAAAGTTGTAGTGTGAGGTGGGCCAAGTAATCACTGAGCCTGTACTCGTAAGAATGGAGAAAATTGTAATCTTGTAGTACCTCCTTTCGCCGAAAGCGTGGGACATCTAGCAGTCCAACCACCTCAGTAATAATGACCAATGAGCCATCAAATCACGTAGACCCAGCAGTAAGTTGGATGGACAAAGCAACCATCACTCTTGAATCTGCTTCTCCCTTCAACATAGGCGCCAGTGAGAGGTCGCGTCCGCTCTGCCCGGGCATGAATGCGGCACCGATTCTTTGGAGCCCTCACTGTTTTGGGCGGGAACCGTGCGCGGGCGATGGAGGGGCTTTGGGTGGGCCAGGGTGGTCAGGAGCGGGTGTGGTAGCTGTGCGCCTGTCCCTACCGGACTCCCGGAAACGAGAGGATGCACTGACTCTCGTGGCTAAAATCGTACACTACACACCATCTCTCTATAGGAGTAGGTCGATCTGTCGCTCTCTCTAACACACACATGCTGTTAAACACACACACGCACACGCACACACAGGTTCATAGAATAGGAAAATCGTGCGAGTGCGAAGCCACAGGAAGTGAGATACAAATGGAGTACGTACAAGAAGAGAAGAGGTGACGAATATTCCATCAAACCTAGACTGAGGAGTAGTACTCCCTCCGTCTAGGTGTTAAGTCATCCTACGGAAATCAGATATTCCCAAAATGTTTAGGCGTCGTCCATTAACTTCGCATCTCAATCCCCTCATGGCCTCGTTTCTAGCAAGCGCTGTTACTTAGGGAGCGTTTGGATCCTTAGCAAGAACAGCTTATAGCATAGCCGGGCAAGGTTAGGCGTTTGGAACTATTAAAATATGTTAGCTTTTGGGGGCCAGCTAGCTTGGGTGGGCTAGAAAAACCTTGCTAGCTCAGGAGAGCCAGATCGGCTCGCTTCCGACGGCAAACTTCGCGTAGAAGTAACATAGACTAGTAACATATGCATGTTGTACTAGTCCAAGTTACTCACCACTATGACCAGCCTAAGCAATGTAACCAAACGCTCCTTACTCTGCCTTGTTATCTCCCCCGGAAACCCAATGCATGGAGCGCAACTACGCGTTGATCAGTCAAGAAATCAAAGTCGGCTTGCATGCGAGTTAATACGTGGCCCTACATGGTAGCTAAAATGGCATCTCTTAGTTGTTTGGATTAATTGTTGCGTTTAGAGACATAAATCAGGGCTTTGATTGGAGGAATAACCGGTCAAGTTTCTCCTTCTCCTCCAATCTGCTTGCACCTTGGTCCCGCTGCACCTTCTAACGTGACTTATTACCCCTAGATGGAGGGAGTCGTACGAGATACAGTGGCACACTGACTTAGGTCGAATACAAGTGCCCAAAATCATGTGCAAGTTATAATAATGATTCACTTCAAATAGTATGTGAGCGAACAGAGGGATCAATTGGACAATGTTCCCGAGCAGTAGCGAGATGTGTGAGGTAAGATACACCGCTGGCGCTTTAATTTTTCTTATTAATTTGTTTGTTTAACCCTCTGACTGGTGGGACCCAACGTACTACGTGGAGAGAGGTAAGGTGACTAAGGCTGCATTATTTTTACACAACTATGGATAGTCTTACCACCAAAGCCACATGACATGATTATGCTTTAAATCCCAATGACTCCCACACACACAAAAAACACGGCATGCTTGTCACACGAATGCAGGAATGTATAAAAGGTTATTTTCCTCTCGTTGAACATAACGAGAGGGTTGTGTAGCTGGTTAGCCTGTTCACTCATCAAACTTGAGGTCTCGGGTTTGATAACTACACTTGAGCATAATTCCTGCAAGGAGGATTCTTTGACTGGTCAAAATGGATGGACACGGAGCTATATGATCTTGTAGTGATCGTATAATCACCTCATCACGTATAAGCTGCAGCCTCAGTGCTTGTTTTCTATGGTTTTCACTCTTCACGCTCTCTCTAGTATATATATACACACTGGAGCCTCAACACTTGTAGTTGCTCTCTTCACACTCTCTCACCCTCTCCAGATCTAAATAAGACTTCATTGGCATCTCTCTCTCCCCTCACTGCTGGCCTGCTTGTAGTTGCTCTCTTCACACTCTCTCACCCTCTCCAGATCTAAACAAGACTTCGTTGGCCTCTCTCTCTCTCCCCTCACTGCTGGTCAAAGAGCCGGCAGGATCCGTCCGCCGGGAAGGGAGGGAATCCACTACCGATGTAGCTATTCACTTTCACCCAGCGGCGGCGCGGGAGGGCCTCCGACCCCTTCTTATTCGTCGCCATACATAGTGTGGGTCGAATGGCCTCCGGTCGCCCACCGAACCACACCCCAGGAACCTTAAGGTATAACTTACTTATTCCACATGCATTGCTCTAGCTGCATGTGGGCTTTTTCCACTTCTGCACTCGAATCTAGGTGTTGGATCGAACAGGAAAGTAGTGGGGAAAGTTATATACCATGAATCTAGGACGTGGTTCAAAGAGGAAAGGAATGGGGGAAAGTAGTGGGAAAAGTTGTATAGCATGAATCTAGGATGTGGTTCAAAAAGGAAAGGAAGGGGGGAAAGTAGTGGGGAAAGTTGTATCGCATGAATCTAAGACGTGGTTCAAAGAGGACATGAATGGGGGAAAGTAGGGGAGGAAAGTTGTATAGCATAAATCTAGGACATGGTTCACAGAGGAAAGGAAGTGGGGAAAGTACTAGTACAGACAGGCTATCCAGCACCTACATTGGTCGAAAAGGGAAAACAATGACAAATGCAGTACACACATATGTAATGAACTGATCTTTTGTTTTGGGGCACAAGGCTGAAGAGTTTGAGCAGGACTAGATTTGCTGGACTCACATAGGGAAAGGTGTCTAAAGATAACAAAACTGGGACCAACACAAATATGCTCCTTGGTTTTTTGTTCTTTGTTGCAACAGCCTATGCATCACCCGAGTACATCGGTAGATGCACATGGTGCTGGTGCGTCCACTGTCCCGTGCAACTCTTTAGTTGTTGTTAATCTAAGGCCCTGTTTGGTTAAAAACTCCCTAGTCCCTACCTTCTTGGTTCCAGGGACTAAACATGGACTAGAGGTTATTAAATGACATGCTAAAATACCATGTTACCCCTAGTAATGAACTAATAGAGACAAGGTGCGATGCGTGGCAGGGGCAACTGTTGGAAAAAGTCCCAAAAAGACTCTCCCTCGGGGTTTGCTTTCTTTAGTCACAAATGCCCACTTTTAGTCCCTAAAAGTCCCTCCTGTTTGGTTTAGATGGGACTGACACAGAGTTTTTTTAGTCCCTCCAGCAAAATGTCCCTGTAAACAAGCACCCTCTAATAATGTCGCTGGAAAATTGATGCAATGCCACAGTTAAAAGCAAATTACATGCTTAACGAATTTTATTGTTAGTATAATCTTTCTGTTAATATTAATCAATGCCACCGTTTGAGAAATGCCACTGTATTGCATTCTTTCCCATTTAGATAAGGTAGATGCTTCTTTTGGTTGGCTTCTGTGTCATCCACCATTATTGACCACTAGTTGTTTCCTTTGCACCTCTGTGAAACTTGGTTATCTACTTCACCTCGTTGCCATTGTGACCTTTTGTTGCACTTAACAAAACACTTTTGTTTTAAGAGTATTTTGTGTAGTTCAACCAAAGTGTCACACCGACAATGTTGCTTGATTGCTTGATCTTAGTGGAACTGCACAAGAGGAGATCTTACTTCCTATCCGTGTTGGCAAATTTGGTTCAGATCTTCTTCTTGTGAGTTGTTTGAATTCCGCGTCATGACAGGTCAATACTAGCCTTCTTTCACATGATTCTGCAGTGTGCTTTCATATGTTGTGCTACTTGTACGGTAATGTTGCTTGATTTTAGTGAACTGCTCAAATGGAGACAAGACTTCCAATCTGTATGTGCACCACAATATCCCATTGAGGTAAGATAAGGATATTTCACAACTGTTGGCCTGTATTTTGCCACTTTCATCAGAAAACTAATGTCATTGTTTAGTGCTATACTTGTGCAACCTAATTGACATGCCAAATCTTACATTGAAGGCGAAGCTTGTCTGTTATTGAACCAGGTGATTAAGGGGAAGAACAAGCGGAAGAAAAACAAAAATCAACTCATGGTGC
The DNA here is from genome assembly GCF_018294505.1 of Triticum aestivum. NCBI lineage: Eukaryota > Viridiplantae > Streptophyta > Magnoliopsida > Poales > Poaceae > Triticum > Triticum aestivum. The sequence continues at coordinate 308,739,702 of NC_057800.1, forward strand.
TGTAATGAAGCACTGGAACTGTGATGACACAAGTAATGATATAGTTTTGCATCTTAATTTATTGCTATGGCTGGAACGAGCAATTGTTTTGCCACTGATTTGATGCCACTCTTAATGTAATACGTAATTATCTCTACTTGTGCAAACAGGGATCTTCTTTGAAGATACCATATATTTTAGTGGAACTGTACAAGAAGATGTTGGAAACATTAATCTAATCGAGGAGTATATAGTAAGCATGGCCACCACAGTAGATAGCAACAGATGGTTCCAGAGAAGTCCTTCATCTGTATGCTCTACACAATAAGCCTCCTGACAAAGGTTGGTACTCGCCCACTGATTTCATCCATATGATTGTGCTTTGTCATCTCTATTGGTGTTGTGCTACTGTTTAGATACTGTCATCAAAAAGTGGTATTGTCCTTGAGAAGTGCTTCATCTGTGCTGTTTTAAATATTTCCTTTCCTTTTTTCGAGCAAACAAGGATGCTAGCATTTAGTTATCCTCTTGTCTTTGCACAACAGGATCATCCTCCTCTGAAGAAGATATGGAGTATGTGAAGTGACTAGTTCTGATTATGCCAGGATGAAGAAGCCCTGTCTATCTTCTAATCAGAAGGAGCAGTTGAAGGATGGTTGCATTACCCCCCACAAGACCAAACTAACTTCACTCAGAAGGACTGACAAATCTCCATTTTCTTGCTGTGATGCGTGAGTACAATGCTGTTCTAGGATTCTTTCCGGTGAGTTCCATTTTTCTAAAAGTGTGCTCTACATGGACCATGTAGGTGCCTGGTTAAACTGTCAATTCATAGTACAATTTGCTTTATACTAATCACTTTTTTTGTATTTGTGCAAACATGGGTGCTCAGCTTGATTTCAATGGGAAATGCACAAAATGTTCATGCATACATCGAATCATTCATTTCCACCACAAGAAAGGAGGTGCCGATAAGTTCAAGGCGTTGCAACATATAAGGGAGAAATCATACAATCTATGCGCGAATTTGGTTGATTTTGGTGGAACTGCACAAAAAGAACAGCTGGTTTATTTAGCACGAGGTGCCATGTCAATGTCCGAACTGATGGCAAACCCTACCCATTCCACAATCGTAGCCATTTGATATTTTGGAATGGAAAAACCTTGTCAAATTTTGCTCATTGATTTTAGCAAGAAGACATGTGTTTCATATTTTCAAATGGGATGCCCTTTGCTGTCAGTAGCGTCGATCCATTTTTTCTTTATTCTTTAGTTGTGAATTAAATATTGGCTCTGACATGTGAATCACTGCGATGCATAATCATCGATTGTTTTGAATGTTCTCTATGAATTGCCAGGCCTGTGTGTTTGATTGCGATGTACAGGAACGCTAAAAAGCTGCTCAAACTCTTTGTACTCCTTTTGTTCCTTTTTACTTCGCACACTGTGAAAGTGCATACTTTTTTCTATAAGATTGCTCAAAGTAGAGATACTTTGACTGCAGACAAAACTTGTATGCAGACTAGAAAGGACTGGAGGGAGTACATGTGAAACTACTGCAAACGAGGTGATCACCCTGGGAATAATGCTAGTACGTATTGTTTTGCATGTTCATCCAATGCCAGTGATACAAGAATTCGAACTAATCGAAATAAATTCATTCATACATGGTCGGTTTTCATATTAACATGCTGGATTTCATTACATTTCATACATTCTTCAACTAGAAAGGGGTGCGCTGGAGGTGTAATTAATTAACCGAAGCAACCCACCTGTGTCCGGCTGAGCCGAACAGAAGCTTCAGTGACTTAACTGCAGGTGCAGTTGCACAACTGACATGTGGCCCAGATGCCTGTTGGGCCCACGTGTCAGTCAGCCAACTGCACTAGTAGTTTAGTAGAAGCAGCGTCCTTCTCCAACATAGCTCTCTCACTCCACATCGCCACCAAGAAGCTAACCGGTCGTCAGTGGTCAACCCGCCTAGCTTGTCATACCGATTAGGGAACTAGGAGCCCAATGATCAGGATCCCCACATGAAAAACACCTTTCTTCTTGTCATTCTTCTTCTTGAAGTTCGTGTGTTGCACAACCTTGTTCTTCCCATCAAACTTTGCTTTACCATCAAACTTGCCCTTGTTCTTGAACTTGTGGGGTTGGAAGTTCTTCTTCTGTACCAGATTGGCACTAGATCCTCCCTCAATTCCTCAAGCACATGTGTCCTTTGCTCTCTCCTTTTCTTCCACATCAAGAGTGCCAATGAGATCCACGAAGGAGGAAGCTTAGTGATGATACCTCCGGCAACAAACTTGTCTGGTAGCATACAATTGAAGTGCTCAAGTTCTCTAGAAAATGACTGTATCTCATGAGCTTGATCAACCATAGAGTGCTCTTCAATCATCCTGTAATCATACAATTGCTCCATGATGTACAGCTCAGTGCCAGCAATTGGAGGGTAGCAGCGGTGGCCTTACTTGGACCCGAGCGGCGGCGACCTACCGTGTTCTACTCTTCCTCGTTTTCTGTGTGGCTCTGCCTCGTTGGCAGCGGGGCGGGGCCCCGGTGGAGCCGGCGATGTCCTCTGTCTCGTTGACGGCAGGCGGCGCCTCGGCGGAGTGGGGGAAATCCCCCCCTCGTTGCCGGCAGGGTGGGGCCTCGGTGGAGCCAGCGGTGTCCTCAGACTCGTTGTTGGCGCTGCGGGGCCTCGGCGGAGCAGGGCCTCGTCGACGCCAGCGGAGAGGGGACTTGTCGGCGCCGACATTGTCCTCTACCTCGTCCTAGGTCTCACCAAATAGCACCTCTCCCGCTTCATCGCCCTCTTTGTAGGCGGCCGCAGCCTCCGCCACCCGCATGCGGTACCGCCAGCGCTCGAGGCGGCCCTCGCGAGCAGGGCGGTACGAGTCGAGCAACGCCTCCTGCTTTGCCCACTCCGTGGCGATCTGATCCTCCGCCTGTAGGTGCTCCTGGAGGAGACGGTGGATGTAGGCGGCGTCGGCCTGCACCTCCCGGAACTGCTCCTCATGCTTCTGGCTCACCGTGTCCATATATTGGGCAGGGCCTCGCCGATAGTCATGGTGCAATGCACCGGCGAGGATGGCGCGGAGGAGGGGGTTGGTGCCGGATCATCGACTACCATGTTCTCCATTGGGACATTGTCATCCTCCAGCTACCTGCCAGCCAGCCAGTCGGCAGCAATGGCTGCCATCTCCTTGTGGTCCATCGTCCACCCGTCCCGAAGAGCGCTGGAACACGAGGAAGCCATGGTGGGCAGTAGTGGTGTGGACAGGAGAATAGGAATGGATGCGGATGACTGCGGCTATGGCCGGCGCAACAGTTTATATAGCAATGGTGGGCGGCGGAGGGACGGACATGTGGCGCCGGAGTATCATTAATGTGGGCGGTAGAAGGATGGACGGACGACACTTGTGTCATTTGAAGGTGGAGCAATCGCATGCATCGGGATGGGGGGCGAGCGGCGCTGACCGTTTCGGGGGGAAAGCACGCGCGGGCGAGGGAGGCGGTCTGGGTGGGCCAGGGCAGTCAGACTCGTGCTTGGCAGTGGGTCGGTCCAACAGCCAGACGTGTTGGCTCGCCAGCTACCTCACCGAGCTGAGCGGCGACAATGAGACGATGGACGTAGCTTCCGACCAGGAGCTGGCGCCACTGTCCAAGCCGGTTCATGCCGTGTTCACCATAGAGCAGGTGCGGCCGTACTTCAACGCCCTAATGGCGGAAGAGCTACCAGCGCAGGAGGACCTGTGCTGCAACCTCCATCTCCTCAACGAGCACCGGTGAACAAGTGAACGTCAATGCCGTCGCGGACATGTGGCCGGCTTCCCGAATGAGCAGCGGGCACTGTATCAGACCATCTGTAGGGCCCGCAAGGCCCTCTCCGTCTTCCTTCGGGTAGTTGCTCTCGTCGTGGCACCGTCGTCTCGCGTTGTCAACATGGTCAATGAACATGAGGATGAGGAGATGACTTTACTTGGAGAGGATGACAGTGGGGACCCACCAGGGCCATAGCCACACGTACGCAAGTGCCTCCTTATTAGTATATAAAACTATGTTGTCTTCCTTCCTCCTAGTTTCCTGACATCATGGTCCCACACCATTGTCAACCTATGTAATCAATAAACGAGAGAATTGCACAAGAATTGGCCGAGAGCTGAGACCAAGCAGCTCGAGCAGTATTTGTGTTTTTGAGGTGTGAGCACTGTAGAGTTTTTCTTGAGCGGTGTCTAGCCCAGATATTAACTTTTTGCCTCTGAACAACAATGAAAACATCGTTGCAGCTATTAACTGGGCGGGCCGTGGCCCGTCTAGCCCAGGCCAGATATCGTGCCCGGATCTTAATTTTTTCAAGCTGAAAAGGGCTAGCCCAGCTGTACTTTTTTAGGAATACCCATGCAAGGTCAAGTTGTTATTCTCCGCCCCGCTGGGCTGCAAATCTTTCGTAGGAGGGATGCATTAGCCTTAACAAGAAAATGGGCTTGAAGAAATAATAAATAGGATGTAATTACAAAAACTGGGCAGTAACTATAAAAAATGCATCAAACACGTAATTACTTTATAAAATATTATTTTTTGATATTGAAAATTTTAATTTCATTAATTGTTGCGAGCGCAATGGTTCGCTGGATTTTTACGTAATATAAATTTATATTGAAATTGTATTTAATCTGACTAGAAATTTCGAGATAAAAATATTTCGGATCCCATCAAAATGTGGGAAATTTTATTGAATGCCGTTTTGAACGGTTGGTTGAAATGGGTTGTACTTTTAACAAACTGTAAATGGGCTGTAGTAAATTCCATTAGAATTCAGAAATTGGCTGCACATTCTTACAAATCTCAAATGGGATATAAGTTCTCTGCCGGACACTTGTGGCCTTATTAAGTTGATGCGTCCCCTAAAAAAAGAGAGTTGACGCGTATGCAAGGCTTTGTCAACTTATAGTAAACACACGGTTCTAGCAGCAGTGGCCGTTGGATGTCCATCTAATGGATGCCGTGCTTCTTCTTCAATCTCGGATATTCTAGCTTCACCCACCGAAAAAATGATTCCTCCCCCTGACATCTGGGCTGCACCATTTTGAAAGCTGACCCGTGGGCCAACTAAGTTGACAAGTACCAAGGGCTTTGTCAACTTAGTCAATATAAACGACTCTAGCTGCAGTGACATTACGATGTCCATCCAACGGCCGTCATGCTTCTTCAACCTCTGGTTTTCTTGCTCCAGCCGCCCAAAGCAGCGCCGGTCGTGCTGCCTACTCCTGCCCCCCATGGCCGGCTGTGCTGCCATGCAGGCCTCACCGCCCCCTACTACTCCCACCGCTGGCCAGGGCATCCCTCCAATCACTCACACCCCTTTTATTCTGCGGCGACGACAGCCTCACACCGCAGCCGAACCAGTGAACCCTCGTACTCCTCTCCGCATGGGCATCCACTGTCGCGTCTTCCCCGGCTCCGCGTCATCCCCTTCCTAGGCCTCGCAGTCGTCCACCACCCTGGTGCTCTCGGCGCGGCGTGGTCAATGTGGTCAAGGAACAACTTCCATCAAAAGAGTACTATACATGGAGAGGCTGACAGCTGGGTCCACGACAGCCGCAAGGGAGTGCCTCCTTATTACGCGGAAAATAATTATTCCTCCACCTGACAACTAGGACCCACCGGACGGGCCACCGTATTTGGCGAAAAAAACGTTTCCCCCCTGACTGCTGGGACCCACTGGACAGGCCAACATATTTTGCGAAAAAACGTTCCCCCCGCTGTCAGCTCGGACCCACCGAAGGTGCCTCCTTATTACGCACAAAAAGATGAATATTCCCCCTTCTAGTTGGGACCCACCTTGGTGGGAGGCTGACTTGTGGGCCTACTAAGATGACGGGGACGGAGTGCTTTGTGAACTTAGTCAACATGAACGATTCTACTTCCACTGACTGTACGATGTCCATCCAACGGCCGTACTGCTTCTTCAACCTCTAGTCTTCTTGCTCCAGCCGCCCAAAGCAGCGCCGGTCGTGTCGCATGCTCCTACCTCCCGTAGCCGGTTGTGCTGCCGCAGAGGCCTCACCGCCCCTACTATTCCCACTGCGGGCCAGGCCCTGCGGCGACGGCAGCCTCACACCGTAGCCGAACCAGTGAACCCTCATACTCCTCTCCGTGCGGGCTTCCACTGTCGCGTCTTCCCCGGCTCCGCATTGTCCCCTTCCTAGGCCTCGCCGTCGTCCACCGCCCTAGTGCTCTTGGCGCGGCGTGGTCAACGTGGTCAAGGAACAAGTTCCATCGGAAGAATACTATATGTGGAGAGGCTGACAGCTGGGTCCACGACGGCCGCAAGGAAGTGCCTCCTTATTACGCGCAAAATAATTATTCCTCCACCGGACACCATGGACCCACCGGACGGGCAACTGTATTTCATGAAAAAAACATTTCCCCCTGACTGCTGGGACCTACCAGCTACATCTTCGCACGCAAGGAAGTGCGCCTGGGCAAAAAAAGCGATTCACCCCCTGACTGTTGGGACCATCCAGCTACATCTTCACACGCAAGGAAGTGTCTGACAGTCGGGACCCACCTGGTCGAAGCGTACGTAGCGTTGTCATTCCGGTCACGAACATGTACGTACATACTGGTCGATGTAGAGGCGTGGACGTGTTGTAGTAGAGGCGCGCACGTAGCATGTACACGTACGTACAGCGGCCAGTGTGCAAGAAAGAAAATACGGCCACGTACGTACATACGTGCAGGGTCTCGAACGCCTACTCACACATATGTACGGCCAGGGCTCGTGTACATGGCTGGGTCAGAACGGAGAAACTACGTCGTTGTCATGTTCATGGGGAGCCAACCGGCTGGGTCGGAACGGAATGCGTCATCGTGTTCATCGGGAGGGCTTGGATGGAACAGCCAATGGAAATGAGGCCTGGCCTACCGCAGAACGGAGGAAACGGCCTTGTGTTCGACCGTCCACGTTCGATACGGGATCCTATTCATCGGGAGGGGTCTGGCGTACCGCAAAATGGAGGAAACGAACCTCCTACGGTCGAAACGGGGGTCCTGTTCATCGGGAGGGGTGTGGCGTACCGCAAAATGGAGGAAACAGACTTGTGTTGGAGCGCTATGGTCGAAACAGGGGTCCTGCTCATCGGGAGGGGTGTGGCGTACCGCAAAATGGGACTCCACAGGATACTGTTCATCTCCACCATCGACCCCCTCCAGCCTCCACGGGCTACTGTTCATCCACCGTCGACCTCCTCTAGCCTCCACCTGCGATTGTTCATCGACGGGCTCCTGTTCATCCAGCCTCCACCGCGCGCTACTCCACCGGCTACTGTTTAACCAGCCCTCTCCACAGGCTCCTGTTCAACCACCCCTCCACCATCTACTGTTCATCCAGCCCTCCACGAGGTGGTCCTGTTCATCCTGCCCTCCATGGGGTCCTATTCATCCAGCCCCAACTGGCTCAATCGATCGTGGTCCAGTTCATCCAGAGGCAACACCATGGGGTCTTGTTCATCCACCCCCACCAGGAACTGTTCA
>NC_057800.1:308747470-308754565 GCF_018294505.1 Triticum aestivum
AGAGGCAGCATCGGTCGGCTTCACTTAGCAGGAGTAGCAAAGGAATCGCTCGACCAGGTTCAGTTAACAGCCATCGATCGATCTCTCAGGTTCAGTAACGCGTAGCCTGTAGTGCAATCGCTCGGGTTCAGTTAGAGCCCAATGCCTCACACCCACGCGCATGCGTGTACAAGAGAAACGTGCATCGCTCGGCCCCGACCACCCATCGTAACCGCGATCACCCCAATATTTTCCTCGCCCTCACTTCTACCACGGTTTTTTCCGTCATGGACGGCCCAAAGAATGTCATGCAGCTGCGTCTCTGGCCCACCCAGGACGAAAAGCCCATTTTATGTCATGATTTTTTGTCATAGAAGTAGGACCCCACAACATCTATGATGATACCGGGTTTTGTCACAATTATCGTCATAGATGTGTCATAAGTATGACAGAAATTTACGGTGATGCTCCAACCCTCCTTCATCGCCAACTCCATGATGCTCCCCACCAGGAGTGAGTAATTACTTCGTAGGCTCACTAGTCGGTGAGGAGTTGGATGAGATTCATCATGTAATCGAGTTAGTTTTGTTAGGGCTTGATCCCTAGTATCAACTATGTTCTGAGATTGCTATTTTTATGACTTTGCCAATGTTAATGCTTGCCACTTTGGGCCCTGGTGCCTTGATTTCAGATATGAACCGTTTATGTTTTCACCATTATATCTATGTTCTAGATCTGATATTGCAAGTCATATTCACCTATTACTTGTTATGATCCGTAAGCACCGGGGTGACAATAACCGGGGTACTTTCCGGTGATGACTGGAGTTTGAGGAGTTCATGTATTCACTATGTGTTAATGCTTTCTTTCGGTTCTCTTTCGAAAGGAGGCCTTAGTATCCCTTAATTTCCTTATGGACCCCGCTGCCATGGGAGGGTAGGACAAAAGATGTCATACAAGTTCTTTCCATAAGCACGTATGACTATTTACGGAATACATGCCTACATTATATTTATGAACTTGAGCTAGGTTTGTATCGGCCTAGGTTATGAATATTATATGATGAATATCATTCAACGAACCCATCGATCCAATGCCTACGAATTTTCCATATATTGCTCTTGCTAAGTAACCACTGCTGTTGTTACTGTTACGCTTACTACAAATCATTGCTTTCACTGTTACCATTACTACTGCTATCATCACTACTATCAAAACTATCAACTACTTCGCTACTAATCACTTTGCTGTAGATATTAAATCTCTAGGTGTGGTTGAATTGAAAACTCAGCTGCTAATACTTGCAAATATTCTTTGGCTACCCTTGTGTCGAATCTATAGATTTGGGTTGAATATTCTACCCTCGAAAACTGTTGCGATCCCCTATACTTGTTGGTTATCAAGACCTTTTTCTAGCACCGTTGCCGGGGAGCATAGCTATATTTGTTGAGTCACTTGGGATTATTATCTATTTATCACTATGAAGAACCGGAAGGATACCAAGACTAAGATATTTCCCTCTAAGACGAGGGGAGGTAAGGAACTGCCATCTAGCTCTGCACTTGATTCACCTTCTATTTTGAGTAAACTTGCAACACCCCCACATGTTATTAATCCTAATATGTCGCAAGTTATTGATGATTCTACTTCTACTATCAATAATACCCATGATGATGCTAGTACCTTGCTTGATGATGATGTGCCTTTAGGTGAATTTCTTGATGAACAACTTGCTAGAGCTAAAGATATTGAGAATGCTCAAACTGATGAAATTATTGAAACTGATGAAGTACTTGAAACTGAAAATCTTGAAACACCTATTAGACCTAGTTCTCCTAGATATGAATTGCCCAAGATACCTAAAGGTTATGTTATGGATGGGGAGACAGCTAGAGACTTTCTTGCTTGCAATGATAGGAGAAATCTTTGAATGCTAGAATGAAATGTGATCCTAAGTTTGCTACTTCACCTATCTTTGTTACTGATAAGGATTATGAATTCTCTATCGACCCAAAGTTAATTATTTTGGTTGAACTGTTGTGGCACACCTTACTAAATTAAATGATATAGCCACCCTATTTGCTCATGAGAAAATTCATGGACTCAACATTAGTCATAAAGAACTCATATACTTATTGCAAAAATCTACAAGTTATCAAAGCAAAGTACTACGCGCATGCTCCTAGGGGGATAGATTGGTAGGAAAAGACCATCGCTCGTCCCCGACTGCCACTCATAAGGAATACAATCAATAAATAAATCATGCTCCGACTTCATCACATAACGGTTCACCATACGATCATGCTACGGGAATCACAAACTTGAACACAAGTATTCTTTAAATTCACAACTACTCAACTAGCATGACTTTAATATTATCACCTCCATATCTCAAAACAATTATCATGCTTCAATCTTTTCTTAGTATTCAACACACTCAAAAGAAAGTTTCACAAATCTAGAATACCAAGCATATTATTATTAAGCAAATTACCATGCTATTAAGAGACTCTCAAAATAATTTAAGTGAAGCATGAGAGATCAATAGTTTCTTTAAAACAAATCCACCACCGTGCTCTAAAATATCTAAGTGAAGCACACAGAGCAAAATTATAACGCTCAAAAGATATAAGTGAAACACATAGAGCAAAACTATTTAGCTCAAAATATATAAGTGAAGCACATTGAGTATTCTATCAAATTTTAATTCATGTATGGCTCTCTCAAAAGGTGTGTATAGCAAGGATGATTATGGTATACTAGCAAACAAAGACACAAATAATACAAGACGCTCCAAGCAAAACACATATCATGTTGGTGAATAAAAATATAGCTCCAAGTAAAGTTACCGATGGAAGTGGACGAAAAGAGGGGATGCCTTCCGGGGCATCCCCAAGCTTTGAATTTTTGGTGTCCTTGGATTATCTTGGGGGTGCCATGAGAATCCCCAAGCTTAGGCTCTTGCCACTCCTTGTTCCATAATCCATCAAATTCTTACCCAAAACTTGAAAACTTCACAACACAAAACTCAAAATAGAAAACTCGTGAGCTCCGTTAGCGAAAGAAAGCAAAAGGACCACTTCAAGGTACTGTAATGAACTCATTATTTATTTATATTTGTGTTAAACCTACTGTATTCCAACTTCTCTATGTATTATAAACTATTTTACTAGCCATAGATTCATCAAAATAAGCAAACAACACACGAAAAACATAATCTGTCAAAAACAGAACAGTCTGTAGTAATCTGTAGCCAGCGCAAGATCTGGAACCCCAAAAATTCTAAAATAAATTTCTGGACGTGAGGAATTTATCTTTTAATCATCTGCAGAAAATAATTAACTAAATAGCACTCTCCAAATAAAAATGGCAGCAGTTCTCGTGAGCGCTAAAGTTTCTGTTTTTTACAGCAAGTTTAACAAGACTTTCCCCAAGTCTTCCCAACGGTTCTACTTGGCAAAAACACTAATTAAACACAAAAAACACAACCAAAACAGAGGCTAGATAATTTATTTATTACTAAACAGGAGCAAATAGCAAGGAATAAAAATAAAATTGGGTTGCCTCCGAACAAGCGCTATCGTTTAACGCCCCTAGCTAGGCATAACGAGCAAGAATAGATCTAGGTATTGCCATCTTTGGTAGGCAATCCATAAGTGGCTCTCATGATAGTTTCATATGGTAATTTTATTTTCTTTCTTGGAGCACGACTTAGAGGCATAACCGCATTGTAGGCATGTCGCAAGAGGGGTAATCTTTACACATCCCATGTACTGAATAAGAAAGGGATACAGAGTTGGCTTACAATTGCCACTTCACACAATACATAAATATAGCATTACATCATCCAGATACAATCAAGGTCCGACTACGGAACCAAAATAAAAGAAGACCACCCCTAATGCTAGATGCCCGATCGTCCCGACTGGGCTACACTACTGATCAACTAGAAACGAAACAACACAACGAACACGATCTTCATCGAGCTCCTCCTCGAGCTCGATTGTGCCACCTGCACGGTTATCATCGGCACCTGCAACTAGTTTTGGAAATAATCTGTGAGTCACGGGGACTTAGCAATCTCACACCCTCGCGATCAAGACTATGTAAGCTTATGGGTAGGAAAGGGTAGTGGGGTAGAGCTGCAGCAAGCGCTAGCATATATGGTGGCTACCTTACGCAAATGAGAGCGAGAAGAGAAGCAAAGCACGGTTGAGAAGCTACAAAGATAAAGAAGTGATCCTAGAACTACTTACGTTCAAGCATAACACGAGACTGTGTTCACTTCCCAGACTCCGCCCGAAAGAGACCATCATGGCTACACCCGCGGTTGATGCATTTTAATTAAGTTAAGTGTCAAGTTCTCTACAACCGGACATTAACAAATTCCCATCTGCCCATAACCACGGGCACGGCTTTCAAAAGTTCAAAATCCTACAGGGGTGTCCCAACTTAGCCCATCACAAGCTCTCACGGTCAACGAAGGATATTCCTTCTCCCAGGACGACCCGATCAGACTCGGAATCCCGGTTACAAGACATTTCGACAATGGTAAAACAAGACCAGCAAAGCCGCCCGATGCGCCGACATCCTGATAGGAGCTACACATATCTCAGGGAAACACTGGATGAGACATCCTACGAGTAAAACCAGCCCTCAAGTTTCCCCGAGGTGGCCCCGCAGTCTACCCAGTTTGGACCAACACTTAGAGAAGCACTGGCCCGTGGGGGGGGGGGGTTAAAATGAAGATGACCCTTGAGTCTGCAGAACCCAAGGGAAGGTGATAGGTTGTTATTGCAAATGTAAAACCAAGGCTGGGCCTTGCTGGAGGAGTTTTATTCAAGGCGAACTGCCAAGGGGTTCCCATTATAACCCAACCGCGTAAGGAACACAAAATCAAGGAACATAACACCAGTATGACGGAAACTAGGGTGGAAAGAGTGGAACAAAACACCAGGCATAAGGCCGAGCCTTCCACCCTTTACCAAGTATATAGATGCATTAATTAAATAAGATATATTGTGATATCCCAACAAATATCCATCTTCCAACATGGAACAACCTCCATCTTCACCTGCAACTAGCAACGCTATAAGAGGGGCTGAGCAAAGCGGTAACATAGCCAAACAACGGTTTGCTAGGAAAAGGTGGGTTAGAGGTTTGACATGGCAATATGGGAGGCATGATAAAGCATGTGGTAGGCATCGCGGCATAGGCATAGCAATAGAGCGAGCAACTAGCAAGCAAAGATAGAAGTGATTTCGAGGGTATGGTCATCTTACCTGCAAAGTTCTCCGAGAAGACGAAAGCTTGATCCTCGAACACGAATTCGTCTCCTGGATCTAACCCAAGGCAAGAACACAAGCAAGGGAAACACAATCAACCACGGTGCAATGCGCAAGCGACATGATGCAAAACATGGCATGATATGTGGGATGTGATATGCAATGCATATGTGAGCTCCGGAACGAAAAGATTTATTGAGGCATCAACTTGGCAAACCAAGAGTGCCGCTGTAAAGATGAGTTGATTTCGGTCAAAATCGATATAAGGATCACTGGAATCGGATGCACGGTTTGCAAATGGCAAGCAAAACAATAATGACACTATTCTACGATTAACAGCACGATGCCATCTAGAATGCAACAAGAAACCAAGCTACTGCACTCCAACATAGCAACAAAGCACCTGGCAGTGATTTACTCAAGATGCTTGACAAAAGATGAACACTGAGCTACGGCTAAATCACACAATAACAGGTTCAAACAAGAATGGCAAAAGTGCAAAAGATATCAGGTTCACAGACTTAGTGAAAATAACATGTCAAGATTTAACATCAGGAAGCAATGTTTAGAGCAAGATAACAACATGCTACAGGATCAGAACATAGCAAGACAAGGCCTGGCATGAAACTACTCAAAGCATATAACAATAGTCCCTTACTGACCATAAGCCAAAAAGGATCATTAGATATGATGGCACCCATGTAAACATAGCAAGTTTCGTTAACAGATTCAGACTTAGCAGAAAACTGGACATGGCAAAAACAGAGTTACGAAGGCATGTTTGCGAGCTCGGTGCACTCAAGACAAGGCATTGCATGACAAACTAAGCATACACCCAGCAAGAAGACATGATCAAGTAGCTAACCATGGCAAGAACAAACTCATAGCATGCATGGATCAACTACAACAACCTTGGCAATATTGATTAACACGTAAACAATCTGCCAGGAACATTTTATAGCAAAAGTAGAGCAAGATTGAGTCATGCTAGGGCACTCCATAAATGCAAACGAATATACGGATGGATAGAACATAACAATATCTCAAAATCATCTTTACTGAACATACTCAAAAGAAGCATGGATCTCTCTGTAGCAACATGAATAAGTGGCATAAAAATAACAGCAGACAAAGACTTAGTGAAAATCCTGAGATCCTAAAATCAGCAACATCACGAGAGATACTTTGCATGGTTGTGCTAGTCACCACATTGATGAAAAAAATACATGGCATACACCCCTGTAAAGATGCCATGGCATAGCCCAAAACACATCCAGGGCTCAAGTTCATAGGAGGCACACAATAATCATGGCAAAAATGACAAATGCTCATAAACTGATAAGAATCATGAACTAACATTATATAGCACTCTTGCAACAGCATTTTAGGCATCAGTATGGACTCAAACAAGCATGGCACAATGGAATCAAATGAAGAGGGCATCCAGATGAACAATTTGATATATGGCACGCTCAAAACGGAACTATGGACGCGGAGATATGGCATGATGAAAAGTTCTTGAAAATATGAGGGAGGAAAAGACTTGGTGAAAATAGACCTTCAAGATTCCAGATATAGGGTTCGTCGGTGGCGCGAGAACCGAGGAAGATCCGGGCGGTGGTGGTCGGCGTGACAACGCCGGTGATGTGTGGCGGCGCCGGTGGCGAGGTTCGCCGATGAGAGGGTCAGGGCGCGCTCAGGCGGCGCGATGCTTCGGGGAGCCGGCGGCGGTGGCGCGGCGCCGTGGTGGAGGCGGCGACCGGAGTTGGCGGCGGGGAGCGGCGCGGAGCGGTTGGCGGCGAGGTCAGTCGCCGGTGGGGGAAGCTCCGGC
>NC_057800.1:308754949-308864559 GCF_018294505.1 Triticum aestivum
GCGGGCCGCGGCGGGCGCGGGGCGATGGAGGCTGAGGTGGCGGCGCGCGATAGGAGGAGGGAGGCGGCGGAGGCGACGTGGCGGTCTCCCATTGGTCGGGCGACGTGGCAGGGCGGGGTGGACATGTCCGGCCATCGGGCGGACGTGTCCGGCGGCGCAAGGAGGTAGAGGACTAGGGTTCATCCGCAAAATTTTCGGAGGAGAGCACATATATATAGGTAGAGGGAGCTAGGAGGGTCCAAATGAGGTGCGTTTTTCGGCCACGCGATCGTGATCGAACGACCGAGAGGATGGAGGAGGTTTGGATGGGTTTTGGTCCACTTTGAAAGGGTGTTGGGCTGCAACACGCACGAGGCCTTTAGAGTTCCCCGGTTAACCGTTGGAGTATCAAACAAAGTCCAAATGGCACGAAACTTGACAGGCGGTCTACCGGTGGTGTACCAAGGCTGCTTCGAAAATCTCGGTCCATTCCGAGAACGTTTAACACCCGCACACAAAAAGAGGCAACAGGAGGGCGCCAAAGGACATAGGAGTGTCGGATTGCAAAACGGACAACGGGGAAAATGCTCGGATGCATGAGATGAACAAGTATGCAAATGCGATGCACATGATGACATGATATGAAATGCATGACATGCAAACAAATGACAAGGCAACAATAGCGAATAACTGGAAGACACCTGGCGCAACGGTCTCGGGGCGTTACATACCCTTAGCCCCGAAGGTGAACTACTCCTTCCTCATCATGGAGAGCGCCGGGATGATGAAGATGGCCACCGGTGGTGATCCCCCCCTCCGGCAGGGTGCTGGAACAAGGTCCCGATTGTTCTTTTGTGGCTACAGAGGCTTGCGGCGGCGGAACTCCCAATCTAGGTTTCTTTTCGGGGGGTTTTATATTTATTGGAATTTTTGGCGTTGGTCTCACGTCAGGGGGGTCTCCGAGTCATCCACGAGGCAGGGGGCACACCCCAGGGGTAGGGCGCACCCTCCACCCTCGTGGATGGCTCGGGACTCTTCTGGCCCAACTATTTTACTCTGGGGGCTTCTTTTGGTCCATAAAAAATCATCAAAAATTGGCACGTCAATTGGACTCCGTTTGGTATTCCTTTTCTGTCAAACTCAAAAACAAGGGAAAAAACATAAACTGGCACTAGGCTCTAGGCTAATAGGTTAGTCCCGAAAATCATATAAAATAGCATATAAATGCATATAAAACATCCAAGATGGATAATATAATATCATGGAACAATAAAAAATTATAGATATGTTGGAGACGTATCAGGGTCGTGCTACAGCAGCAGGATACATGGCTCAGTCTAGATATCAATATGAATCAAGTTGTGGATATTTGCTATTGGCATGAACCACATCGCCGCTTGTCGGGTTTGCAAAAGCCATCCATCGCATGGAAGCTTGATGCCTTTCACACACTGATGATTACCTGGCAACAAGCTGTGTCGACGAATCTCTGGATATGGTGATTCATGAAACCCATGGTATGATGTGTAAACACAGTTCCCCCTGGCGAATGGAAGTTGCATAGAACTATAATCATCATCGGTGATATGATTGATGATTGGTTGGATGATCGGATAATTGAGCCCGAGGAACATGGAGTGGTTGCCGAGGCTGTAAACCCGCCTCCAGTTGAATACGCCTGGCCCAGCGGAGCTGGGATCTTTCTCGAACACGAAGCAGCCATAGCCATCAATGTCACGAACGCCCCAAGCATTGTACTGCAGGTGGTTTGATGTAATGGTTTTGTCAATTTGGTACGTGCGAATGAGCATCAAATGACCACCGTGAGCTAAACGAGCGACAAATCACCACCCATCGGCTGGTATGATTCCAAGTCCTGGAATCATGAAGGCCAGCACATTTGCGCCTGCTGCAACAATTCAAATTGGAGACCAAAAGGACAAAAATAAACAATCATGTTCAGATTATGTGTGGAATTAAGATTATTATAACAGTGACACATATCATAGATAGAGAATTGCAATGCCGTGGTCGGTGGTGATAATGATACCCGGCTTTCATATTCTGGCAATATGTCATGGTTCATAGATCATGTAACAATGAGAGGAAAACAGCTACGACAGGGCCTACTCATATTCTACCATAGCACTTACTACTGTTCTCATATCAACTCTAAGAAATAACATGTGTTGTTATAAAAATCTTGGAAATGAGAGTAACATATAGCAATCATGAGGTTATGCTCATAATATCTATTCTAACAATCATTAGATGCCAATTGTTCTCATATCAACTCTAACAATAACATGTGTGGTCATAAAAATCTAGGAAATGAGAGGAACATATAGCAATGATGTGGTTATAGACATACTATCCATTCTAAATTTTTAACAATGAATAGGCAGTCGTATTCATAAGGTAAAGAAGAGATGAGTTGGAACAATTACACGACAATAGATTCCACCAGTATAGGCGGCCAATATGTGCGTCGACCACATAAACGATGCCATCATGCACTATAGCATCAGACAGAAATGTTGCCTCAACAGGATTGACGATGAGCCATAACCATGTATGGCGGCCGGATTCCAGATACACTAATCCCATGTTGAACCGGGTAATGAGCTTGTAATCCATGTAGTCTTCTGATGGTGTGGGCACTTCATAGATTACAACTTTCAGCAAACAGAGGTCGAGCCAAAAGCTCAATGCGTCTCGTGCGTAGTAGGCAGGAGTGTCCGGCGGGCCGCGAGGCTCGATGGAGGCGGTATCCAACGATGGAAGGGTGATCTCTCGCTGGGTGTAGATATCCACGAGATGCCACGAACTAACGGATTGGTGGATGAGGACGATCTTGTTGGCCTTCATGCCTGCCCAATAGTGGTCGCGCATGAAGGACAAGTGGACGGGTAGTGGTAGCATGTCGAGGGGCACCACGGCAACCTCCGTAGGATCGTCAAGTCGGTGTCTGGGCCACCTGCGAGGATCGGACATCAGCAAGCAGGATGTCTTGAAAAGAGCCAGGCGGCTGCAGACATTGTTGAGGAAATCGTTAACTGGTAGCTACTCGGTCGGCCGGTGAGTAGGGGATTAATAGGCTAATTGACAAGTTAATCGGCCATTTAATCAATTAATCGGACGATTTATCGGGTAATCGGCTACTCGGGGACCCTATGAGTAGGGATTAATCGGCAAGTTAACTGGTTAATCAGATGAATTCTTGAATAGGGGTTGCAGATGAGTAGACGGTACAAAGACACCGAGCATGCGGCCAGGCAGACGGTGCTCAGCAGGTCCATACGATTACAGATCTGCTCCAAGAGAACATCGTGGAGGGAATTCCAATCGCGGCTCTGCTGTGAGTCGGTTCTTCCATAGGGTTTTTAGGGCGCTGAGTGATTGGGGTTTTCGGTGCCTGCGAGCCAGCGGGGAAGTGGATTCGGGTGGGCGAGCAAAGAAGATGGCGTGTGTGGCCGTGCAGTGAGCGGGGGGATATGGTATGCCCAAGCTACCAAGGAAGATGGCACGGGTGGGCGAGCAGTGAGCGGGGGGAAATGGTGTGCGGCCGACGATGGGGAAGAGAGGAGGAAGAAGAAGAGAGGAGGAAGAAGAGTGAAAGACGGGGAAGAAAGTGCATTAAATCTCAATTCTACTAGTACTACTACCAGGATATACCGTCCTTCGGAGTGTAAATAGTTACGCCGATGACATGTGGGTCTATGTCAAGAGGGCCTATATGTCAGTTAATGGAGGAGAGAGGTGTGTAGGCGTATTTGCGGAAGTGTGCTCCACTAGCAAACATGATGGTAGTACTCCTTGGTAAGGATGAGTTAGTAACACCAACACGCTGGTTCAGCTTATTTATTAAGTGTCCCATCTGCCGCAACATGTATTGTCACTTCACTGTGAAGACTAGTTGAATAGTTCTCTCTAGCCGAGATGGGGAATAATGGATCGCTAATACTTCCTATCTACAGTATCCCTATGCTTGTATGCTCATCTTGTCCAACAAGATGAGACATTGGCCAAGGCACCCGGCGCCAATAATGTAGGAGTACTAGTACTACCTGCTTTTCGGTTTATAGGGCTCAATTCAAAAATCTCATCAACCAAGGTAGATGATGAGTGGTGGAATAATTTTTGTAGTTTGCAAAAACACTTAATTAAAGCACTTGTTTTCCTAAAAAAATTGTGTTTACCAATGCATTAATTTTGTGTCAAACTTTGACCATCTACTCCCTCCATCGAGGTGAATAAGTCATCTTTGGTTGTGCACTGTGACCAAGGAGGGAAAATAAGAGAACTTAATGTTTATTTGCTACTCCCTCCGTTCCTAAATATAGTCTTTTTAGACATTCAAATGGAATACAACATACAGATGTATGTAGACATATTTTAGAGTGTAGATTCACTCATTTTGCTCCGTACGTAGTCACTTGTTGAAATCTCTAGAAAGACAAATACTCCATATTTGGGAACAGAGGGAGGCTTTTACTCCGTATTTGGGAACAAAGGGAGTATCACCATATGGAGGGAACATATGAAGCTTGAAATATGAACATGTCAATGGGAGGGAGTAAAAGCCTCATGCATGCATGAAAGCATGCATGCAACATGCAACACTCACACGTACACATGGACGCACGCAACACTCATGCACCCATGCGGCGCACAGCACATGACGCAACACACACGCTCATGCTCAAGTGCTCAACCTACTCCCTACATCTGTGAAAGACTGTACATTCACACATTGACCAGGGCATAATTAACGCCCAAAAGTAGCAGACTTATGTGTGCATGCGAACATTGAGAGAAGAAGATTAAATGAAGGTTGTTGCATGTTGTAATTAAGGATAGACATGTAGCCTATAGATAGAGCACAAGTTGGTGCATTAGTCAATCAATATTGATTTAGATTAAAGGCTAAAATGCATTGGAAGTGTAGATGTGCACTCTTTGTTTTTTAGCCGATGTACACTCTTTGTTGGAAGGCCGAGCGAGTACACGTGCATGCACTCACATACACAGCCAGGGTGGTTCACGCGCAAGGGTTGTACTCCTGTCGCGCCTGCGTAAAGTTTTGTTAACTGATTTATTTGCTCTACCAACTGACAGGTGGGACCCAGAAACCAAGTGACAATTTAACCAGTCAACAAAGTGCCACGTCGACTTTGTGGCCGGTCAGTAGGGTGCAATATGGTGCTATACGATGAGCTAGTGATCTTATAATCATCGCAAAACTATATATAGTGACCGTAAAGAGCGTATTGTTACATACGTTGTCCGCCAGTGTATTTTCTCGTTTCAAATTAGGCCATATTAACCGGAAAGGACGCAGTATGGACTAGTACTAGTACTGCTTTGATGTGTCCCGTCAACTCGCCAAACGAGGAGAAGCTTGCTTACTATGCCTCTGCCTCGCCCACACGCGCGGTGGCTCGCAGGACGAGGAGAGTGTTTTGACTACAGTGCCCTCTCCCTCTCACTCTCCCTCGCCCTCACAGTGGACGTGAAGCAGTTCAATCAGTGTCAGATTGCCAAAAGCATATTGTACTGTAGTATCATCATTGTTGGACCTTCCAAAGAGGCGAAGAGCCAAGTGTAAAGTTCACACGAGTATGAACTATTGAACCTACTGAAGAGGCAAAGAGCCAAGCACAAGGTTTTATAGGAGTTGTCGTCCTAGTAGGAGTATGCTACAACTATAGCGAACGATGCTACTATATGATGCCGCCGCGTCACCTATATCCAAAGTTGTGCCACCTTTTTTCTCAAAGAGCGTGTTGGAGCCCGTGCAACAACCACACAAGTTGCACATACACATAACACATTTACTAGTAATAAATTCTAAAGGTCAAATGCCAGTATGCCACACAAGTTCATCTCCAATTCATGTGATACATTTGTGCACGACTAGTCTATATATATTCACAGCGCTACCATTCACAATTTACCATACCCCACTTACACGTTATAGATGGGCTACATATCCTCCTCCAGGTTCGAGTCCCACGTGTTCCTCATGGATGGCACGATCCATAGGGGTGGGCAACGGGAATCATTGTCGCAGCTTTCTAGTCCGGTTCCACATGATGGAGACTCATCCAACTTGAAGCGGCATAAATCAGGGATAGCGTGTCCCAGCATGTCGTTCGTCCGGCGGTGCACACTGAAGACACAACCATGCTTCATGAACGGCAGGCCTTCGATGTCTTGCACGGAAGGTGGCATCCACTTCACAATGGGGTAGCTGTCCCAAATGAAAAGTGAGTACTCTCCAAGAGTGTTCCTCGACACCCACGTAGCATCACGGGGGTCGAACTTGGCGCCGTTCATCTGGTACACGCGGCTTCTCAGATCTGGACACATGGTGACGTACACCGTCAAGGTCCATGCATAATAAGGTTGTGCTCAAAAATGGCGGTCAGTAATACTGTGGAGAAAATAGTACTACTCCGGTATAGAGGAAGTAAAATAACCGGCTAATTATATATAGCCACTCTTGGCTACATGAATGAGATAGTAACACATGGAAAAACAAAAATGGTGGCAGCTAGTGGGTTCAAGTCTTCAAGGGCATAGCTTAGCTATACGCGTCCTCCAAGGTAAAAAGTACTCCTACTAGCACTAGTAAGTAGTACAATAACGAAAGAGAAGGCGAGAGGGTTAAAAATATAATACTAAATGGAATACCTGGGTAGATGGTGACGGTCCGATCGTGGTAGATTGTGTGACCATGTTGCACATGAGTGGTACCATGGGTAACGACTACTAAGATAGTTGATCCCAATGTGCCAAAGTCAGCTACAAGGTTCCAGGTTAGACCGAATCATGGATACAAATGCACATCCAGGATCGGCGATCTTATTTTGATCGGGGGATGACTGGTGTCGGATTTCAGGTTCCGGCAAAACCCTTAAGGTTCGAACACTGGGGTGCGCGAGAAGATCTCTCCCTCACCGATCACGCCCTCACACACTTCACGATTTCTAAGGCTAGCTCGACGAACTCACAACACAAGGGACACAAGATTTATACTGGTTCGGGACACCGTTGCGGTGTAATACCCTACTCCAGTGTGGTGGTGGTGGATTGCCTCTTGGGCTGATGATGAACAGTACAAGGGGAAGAACAACCTCCTAAGGAGAGGTGTTCTTGTTCTTGGTGAACTTGTGGTTGTTCGGATCTCTTCCTCTCCCTCGTCCTGCTGTGGCGACTAGTCCTATTTATAAAGTCCCTGGTCCTCTCCCCAAATATTGAGCGAGAAGGGAGCCAACAACGGTCAATTTTGAAATGGGACAACTAGTACAAGTTATCCTGACAAAAGGTGGTCTTCGCCTGCCAAAGGCGCTGGTGGTGACGCCGTCTTGGGCTCCACGGTGACCTCGGTCCTACCGTCCTGCTGGTCTTGGTCTCATTGCACCAATATGGAAACATTTGCCTGATGCCTCGGAACTCCTGGCCTGCGCTTGCCTCCTTAGCACCAAAGAGGAAACAAGGACACTGTGTGCGCTAGTGCTCGCCTGGCACCCGCCTAGTGTCGATCGTCATGGATCACGTCATTCGAACCTCGCGAGGTTTGCCTTGCCTTGATCTCTCCGCCCCTCACGAGCCAGCCTGGTGAGTCTGCTCCTGAGGAGGTCTTGTGTCGACCGCCTCGCGAGGCTTGTCCCCTGGCGAGGGTCTTGAATACTTGTTGGTGAAGATGGGCCGTACGGGCCCACTTGCAGAGCCACGCCGTGGGCCACAGGCAGGCAAGTCTGGGGACCCCCGTTCCCAGAACGCCAATAGTAGCCCTCGGGCCCAAGGCGCTCTCGGGCTTGGCTTCGAGGCGAAGCCAGAGGGCAAGTGCGGAGCGCCACGGGCGCCAATAGCCTGCGGCCTTGGTCGACGCATGGCGGTTGATTGGAGGTGGGCGTCTCCACTTCCGACATTGCCTCGGCAACTGCTCGACTCTGAAAAGGCTGGTGTAGATAGTGCTTGCCTTCACTTCCTCCTTTCATCTTGCTCCAGATCCCATTTCTTGCTCTCTGCTTCCAAAATCTCTAGATCTACCCCCATCTCCTCCGTATTAGCAACCGATGGTGCCCCGGAGGGTCAAGCCCGCCTTGTCACCAGCTTGGTATGAGCTAGCTCTCGACGCGCCCAACGTCTCAGAGTTGAAACTCGCCGCCACGCGCTCGCTGATGGCGGGGGAAAGCAACGAGAAGGGGAATACTGGGCTCCGGGCGGGCTCCAACGTGTCGGAGCCCGAGGGAGCACCTTCTTCCCCTGCTTCACGAGCAGCATCGTCACAGGGCTGGTTCCCCCCTTCTCTGACTTCTTTTACGAGGTCCTTGACCACTACGGGCTGCAGGCGCTGCATCTTCATCCCAACTCTATCCTTCTCTTGTCGATCTTCGCCTACTACTGCGAGGCATACCTTGGCGTGATGCCGTCCGTGGCTCTGCTACGCCACTGCTTCTTCCTCCGCATCAACAAGGGTCGTACCTGTGGGTGTGCCAATTTCATCGCGGCCGGCAAGGCCAACTCAATCTCGAAGATGGGGAAGAAGGTCGATGGCTTCAGGAGCAAGTGGGCCATGATGGACGCCAAGTGCGTCCACCCATGCTTGATGCTACCGACGGAGATGCCCCAGTCCGACAAGGGGTGGTCTCGTGCGAAGCTCACCGATGAGCGGGCGATGTTGGTGCTGGAGCAGATGTACACCGACCTGAAGCCGGGCAATGCGAAGGCGGCGAAGGTGACAGGGGCCATGCTTCTGAGGTTATTCCTAATGCTACGCGTGGCCCCGCTTCAGGCGCGTACGCGCCCGTTGTGGGAGCTTGGGAGCGAAGATGACAAGGTTTGCCGGAGCCCGAAAGCCTTGTCCGATGACGAGCTGGCTGTGGCTCTCCACCTCCTGGTCGGGGACGACCAGGAGTACCCGCCGAATGTCTTCACTCCCTTGTTCTGCCGCCAGGACGGGGAGTAGGTCGCGGCCGCCAGGCCGACCTTTGATGGGCGTGGGTTGGTGCCGCCGGTGCCCGCCGGGTCCCCCGCGGCACCGACGCCGGCGGAGCTGTCTTCTGGTGAGTCCCGCGGGGAGGAAGAGGAGGAGGAGGAGGAAGAAGACTCGGAGGTGACCCTTGAAGGGACGGTTGAGACCTCCCCCTTAAGCAAAGCTGACATCCTCCGCACCCTTCCTGACGACGACGAGGCTAACGCTCGCCAGGGGAAGGGAGAGCCACCCGTAATCCCGACGATGGACCGATCAGCACTGATCTCTCGGGATGCTGCTTCTGTTCTGGCGCCGCCCGGAGCCACTTCCGACCTAGCTGCTGCTCCTGCTCCTACTCCTGGAGCTGGCGCGCCAGCGCCTCGAGTTGCGAAGCTCTCTGGCTTCAAGCTCCCGAAGCGGGGGGACTACGTCGCGGCGGATCAGTAACTGTTCTAGTCTTGCCTTGTTCTTGCTGCTGATGCTTGTTCCTGACTCTTGTTCCTTGTTATAAAACTAGGCCGACGCCTGCGGCGAAGAGGAGAAGGGAGAGCGAGGTGGTGCTGCTTGAGCCCGGGTCGCCTCCTGCAGCCACACCTCTCTCCATGAGCAAAGGTGGGCATGGTGCTAAGGCTTCTCCAGCCCGATCATCCTCGCGAGGCTGGGTGGAGCATCTTCGGGAGAAGTCAGGCCCCGAGGCCCCGCTGACTCGGGAGCTGCCAGAGTCTAGCTCGGGTGCTGAGGTCCAAGAGGCTCAGGAGCTTCCAGCCTCACAGGCCATGGTGACAATGACTCCTCTTCCTCCTCCTTCTGTCGTGTTACCAGCCCAGGTTCCTCTGCTTCTCCTGATGTTCTGGAGCAGGCCCTTTCTGAGATGGCCCGGCTGTGAGAAGACCTCCAAAACGCCGAACCTCTCCTTGCGGCTGGGCTTCTGGAGCTGGTCTCTGGTTGTCTCCATTCTGACATGTCCGTCCGGGCGCACTGAGCCAGGTAGTGGCAACCTCTGAGGGGGAGAAGTGAGCCACAGCTCAGGCAACTGTTGCTTGCGAGGCGGCGCTGAAGGACGGCGAGGCCGCCCAAGATCGCTGCCGGGTGCTGGATGCCGAACTAAAGGTTCTGCGTGAAGAGCGTGCCAAAGATGCTCGTGGCCGTAAGGCGGATGAAGAGAGGATGAAGGCCCGGGAGGACGCCGTCAAGGGTCATGACACCGAGCTGGAGCAGCTGGCGCAGGCGCAGGCCACAGAGCGCGGCCGGCTATAGGAGCTGGAGCAAAAGGTGCAGGCGGAGAAAGCCGGTCTTGACGCCAAGGGGAAGGTTCTGGTCGAGGATCGCGCGGCCTTCGCGCTTCTGGAAAAGAGGTCTCGCAAGGCTCTGAAGTCACTCTATGATAAGGGCTTGGAGAAGCCGCTGGCCGCCGATGAGGACGGCCCCACCCAGTTGCTTCCCTACTTGGTCGAGGCACTTGAGGAAGTCGTGAGCGGCATCGGCCCCATGGTGGAGGGAGAGGCTCGCGTCCTTTCTTCAGCCGCGCTGACGCGCGTCTTCAGCCACCTCCAACTTCGCGATCCTGCCGCCCGCCTTGACGAGCTGGTGGAGCCCGTGGCTGACGAACAATGCACAGCCGCCACCACAGCCGTGAAAGGTCAGGTGGAATCCCTGCTGAAGAAGTTTGACACCTTCGCTCCCACGCCTTCGACCGGTGATGCGGGTGAAGGCGTCGCCACACAGGAGGGGGCGACTCTTGTGGGTGCCGGCGGTATCCAGGGGTGACTGGCTTGCGACTCCTTTCCTGTTGAAACTCCTGCAGCATGTAGCGTTCCTCGTGGAGGCGTTTAAACTTGTGTTTGATGTTCGGAGAACAATATGTCTTGTAATATTTTCTTTGAGATTTTGCGATTTCCTTCCCATTCGCTTTACGTTCTACGTCGCCAGAGCCCGGCCACGCGCATACCTCAGCCGACGTTGGGTTGTGCGGAGACCAGAACGAGCCCAAGGAGTGAGGGCCTACATCACTAGTTAGGCTCCTGAATCGCGATGCTCTGGAGTCCCCCTTGATGCGCAAACAGCTTATAGGAAAGAGATACCGGTATAGATCTAGTGTTCTACGTCGGCAGGGACCGACCCCGCGCATACCTCTACCGCCGTTGGGCTGACCGGAGACCCGGACGGACCAAGGAGTGAGGGGCTACGTGGTCAGTTAGGCTCCTGAGTCGCGATGCCTATGAGTCCCCCTTGACATTCAAACAACCTTCATACCTTTGTCCTCGCCGAGGGTCGGCTCAGGAGGGGCGCGCGATGACCAAGTCCGAGGGACCTGGTAGAGTAGCGTAGGCTTGGGCCTGACCCGAGCGCAACCCCTTGCCCAGCCCCCTCGCGCGGATCTCCAGAGGGGAGGTGTTGCGATGAGGCTAGACACCGAGCCCGAAGGCTCCCTGATGTTGATACAGCCGTAAGGCCGCCCTCAGTTGTTTATCACCAGGATGGACCATGGTGCTTCCGCACTTGCACGGGCATAGCCGCTCCTCGGCGGTGTCGACTGCCAGCATGGAGCATGGTGCTTCCACTGGCACGTGGGAGGGGACTCCCTACTGCGGAGAGCCCCCGGGGCATGTACAGCCCCGCCCTGACACGTGGCTTGCACGACAAGGCTAGACGAGGTGTGTGTGGGCACTCATGAGCCAGGCAGGACTCACGAGGCCCTACCTCAAGGCGGGTTGCGCCTGGTCTTGATTCTTGTTTGTTGTGGTGGTCGTGCGAGGTGGTTAGACAACCTGCGCCGAACGAATCTCCTGAGGTTATCGTGTGAGAAAGCCAAGCACCAACGGCCCCAGGAGGTGATGTGAACGGGGCCGTCCCACCAGACAGAGCTCAGTCGTTAGATTTATTGACGCTGCAGGGAAGGGCCCGAGCACAGACGCCGTGCCTAACCCTCTCACGCGAAGGGTCCTGAAGAAATACAACCGGCGTGCAGCTCCCGTGATGGGTGACAATCCAGCAGGTGATAGTCATAGATAGATTAAGCATGGAAGGCAAACTTAGCTCAGGTAAATGCATGAATAATACGTGGCACTAGGTCAGGCCCAAGCAGCTTGGGGATGATGCAGCCCGAGGGGCGCCCCCAGCAAGGTAAGTGAAAGACATAAAAGGAAGGGATACATGCCACATGGACGGACCCACCCGGCCTGGGAATGTATGCAGCCCTGGGGGCGCTCCCAGCTAAACAAACTTGGAAAGTTTCACCTGGTTCCGTTGATGAAGGGGTGTTGCGGCAGCTTAAGGTATGCGGTGAACGGGTTGCACCTCACGAGCCACCGGGGCCCTGAGCCTCGGGAGGCCCTGGGGGTCCTGGCGGTTCCTTGAGGACAGTCGCCATCTCAGCCAGGACTGCGTGGTGCCTGGCCTCCTGACCCGCCATGACGCTCTGCAGGTTGCGCTGGAAGGCAGCATCCATGCTCGGCAGGCCGAACGACATGCGAACGTAGTTGTGTGTGTGGGGGGGGGACCTTCGCAATGCCCAACACGCGAAGGCCAGAAGCGCTCCTGAGATGCGGCTCGGTTGAGCCCTAGGATGTCGATGCAGACGCACAGCTCACCACCCTCGCCTGGGTGGGGAGCAACGCTAGGTGGGCGGCAGTCGCCGCGTATTGCTCTTGCTTCCTGAAGCTCCTGAGATACCTTGGTGTTGAACTCCTGAGTGCCGGGCGCTTCCTTGTACAGTGTCCTCCTGAGAGAGACGTGCCGCAAAGCATGCCTCCAAGTGGTTCCTGAGCGCCTCCCTCGTAATGCTGGCAAGGTTTGACGACCTCCAGAAAAGAGCCCCCGAGCCCTGCCCGAGGAGGGCGCCGGGCACGCCTTCCTATGCGACAAAGGGAGGCGCCCCAGGTGCGGGCGTTGATCCTGACGAGGTTCCACTTGCGGTGCTGCCCTCCCGAGGTCCAACACGGAGTAGCTACTTCTTCTTCTTGGGGACAACCTCTGGAGGGTACCGAGCTGCATTGTTGTGGGGGTCTTTGATTGACGCTGGTTGGAAGGTGCGCTCAAGGGAGCACAACGCATCTCTTTCTTCGCAGGGGACTGCGATGATCCCTCCGCTCCCTGGCATCTTGAGGACGTTGTAGCCATGGTGCGTCACTGCCATGAACTTGGCCAGGGCTGGGTACCCGAGGATGGCATTGTACGGCAGATGAATGTGGGTGACGTCAAAGTCAATGAGCTTGGTGCAGTAGTTGTTGCATTCTCCGAAGGTGACTGGGAGGCGGACCTAGCCTATTGGCGTGGTGGAGCCGTCGGTCACTGCCGAGAAGGGCTTGGTAGGCTTAAGCTGATC
This sequence comes from Triticum aestivum, assembly GCF_018294505.1. NCBI lineage: Eukaryota > Viridiplantae > Streptophyta > Magnoliopsida > Poales > Poaceae > Triticum > Triticum aestivum. Next base: position 308,768,236 of record NC_057800.1, read on the forward strand.
GTAGGGCACTTGAAGGTTGTCAAAAGTCTCGATGGACAGGACATTGAGCCTGCGCCGCCGTCGATGAGGGTCTTGGTGACATGCGTGTTGTTGATGACGGGTGAACAAATCATTGGGAGAGCGCGAGCGGTAGCCGCGCAATTGAGCTGATCTACCGAACTGAAAGTGATGGAACACTTGGACCACCTGAGTGGGCATGTGGCCTCGAGCTTGGGGAGGACCGCGTTCACCTCACGAGCAAACTGCTTGAAGATACACTGTGAGGCTGGGCTTCAGCTCCGCCCAAGATGGAGGCGATAGCACGCGGCTCCTAGAAGCCCCCAACCCCCTCATCTTGGTGGCGGTCGTCGTTCCTTCTTGGTGGTGGCGGCAGCGGAGGAAGACCAGGGTTTCCCTGAGGGCGATCCTCGCGAGGCTGGTCCCTCCAGGCGCCCTCGCGAGGCTGATCTTGCCAGCAGTCCTTACAAGGTCGGTCACGCCACTCCTGGAGTGGGCCATGGTCGTCCCAGCATCCTCCGCCACGTCCTCCTCCTTGGTTGCAGCCTCGGTCGGTGCGCTCGGGGTGTCAACCGAAGCATCCGTCGCAAATGGCCCTAAGCTCTTGACAATCGTTGGTGTTGTGGATGTGCATGTTGTGGAACGCACAGAACGGTCGGCTGCCCTTGGATGACTCAGGCTGGTCCCTGTTGCGCTTCGTGTCCGGCTCCGCCGCGAGCGCGTCGACTCCCTTGCGCTTCACGTCCTTAGCCTTGGGTTTCTTCTCTTCCGTGTCGGTAGCTGGTAGCTCGAGGAAGGAATGGCGCCCTTCCTCAGCCCTTGCGCACTTGGTCGCCAGGTTGAACAACTCCAGGGATGTGCACAAATCCTCGTGGATGGCGAGCTCCTCCTTCATCTTGATGTTGCGGACACCATCGGAGAACAAAAAGATGTGGCCTCATCCGTCACCTTGGGGATCTTGTGACGAACGTTGTTGAAGTGCTGGATGTACTTCTAGACGGTCTCCCCTGGTTTTTGCTTGACGTGACACAGGTCGCCCGCGGCTGGTGGGCGGTCGCGAGTGCCCTGGAAGTTGGTGATGAAACGGTTGCGCATTTCGTTCCAGGGAGAGATGGAGCCCGGAGGCAGGTTCAGGAGCCACGAATGAGCGCCATCCTTGAGAGCCATAGGGAAGCAGTTCTCCATGACTTTCTCGTCGCCGTCGGCCGCCTTGATGCTTAGCTCGTCGAGCTGCAGGAACTCAGCGGGGTCGGGGGTGCCGTCGTAGCGCAGAGGTAAGTCCAGCTTGAACTTGCCCGGCTAGGCAACGCTACGCAGCTTGGGGGTGAAGGCGCGACAACCGGCCGTAGTCACCAGGGCCCGCCGTGGAGGTGGAGCCTGGTCTTGGCACCCGCGTGCCACCACGACAAGCGGCGCATAGCCCTGCCGCGGTGGTGCGGGGAGCGGTGGAGCGTTCTCTTGCGGACGTGGAACTTCTTGACAGCTTCTTTCTTCACGCGCGGGCGCTTGGCGCGGTGGGTCGCGCCGCGGAGCCGCGCGTCTTGGCGCATCTTGGTGCAGGGGTGGCGGAGGTGCTGCGTGAGCTACGTCGCCCATAGCTGGCGGTGGACGAGGCGGCGAGAGGGACGGTGCAGGGAAGCCCCCTGCGGTGCTGACGAGCTCGGCGATGCGGTCCAGCCAGTCCTTGTAGAGGTCAGCGACTGGGCGGTAACACAGGAGCTCGCGCGCCATGAGTAGCACGGCCCGCGCGTCCGTGGGAGCTTGACGAGCGTGGGACGAGGAACCTGCGGGGGTCAATGAAGGAGTGGCGGTACGGCCGTCCCGCCACACCGAGGGGTGCAATGATGATGCTTGCTTCTCATTCGCCACCGGGCCGGTGGCGGCGTTGGCGGCGGGTGACGGGGAACAACGGGGAGGCCCGCCGACAGGAGCCGTCTGAGCGACGCGGGCGGCGAGGGCGCCTTGGGCTCAGCTCGGGCGTGACGAGCGTCCGACATGGTTGCGACCAAGCTGTGGAACGCGGAGCGATGGAAGGAAAGCTTCAGCGCACCACTACCTGGTGCGCCAAATGTCGGATTTCGGGTTTCAGCAAAACCCTTAAGGTTCGAACACTAGGTGCGCCCAAAGATCTCTCCCTCACCGATCACGCCCTCACACACTTCGCGATTTCTAAGGCTAGCTCGACGAACTCACAGCACAAGGGACACAAGATTTATACTGGTTCGGGCCACCGTTGCGGTGTAATACCCTACTCTAGTATGGTGGTGGTGGATTGCCTCTTGGGCTGATGATGAACAGTACAAGGGGAAGAACAGCCTCCTGAGGAGAGGTGTTCTTGTGCTTGGTGAACTTGTGGTTTTTCGGATCTCTCCTTCTCCCTCGTCCTGCTGTGGTGGCTAGTCCTATTTATAGAGGCCCTGGTCCTCTCCCCAAACATTGAGCGGGAAGGGAGCCAACAACAACCAATTTTGAAAGGGAACAACTAGTACAAGTTATCCTAACAAAAGGTGGTCTTCGCCTGCCAAAGGCACTGGTGGTGACGCCGTCTTGGGCTCCATGGTGACTACCGTCCTGCCGTCCTGCTGGTCTTGGTCTCGTTGCACCGATATGGAAACCTTTTCCTAATGCCTCGAAACTCCTCGCCTGCGCTTGCCTCCTTAGCACCAAAGAGGAAACAAGGACACTGTGCACGCTGGCGCCCGCCTGGCACCCGCCTAGTCTCAGTCGTCATGGCTCACGTCATTGGAACCTCGCGAGGTTTTCCTTGCCTTGATCGCTCCGCCCCTTGCGAGCTAGCCTAATGAGGCCGCTCCTGAGGAGGTCTTGTGTCGTCCGCCTCGCGAGGCTTGGCCCCTCGCAAGGGTCTTGAATGCTTGTTGGTGAAGATGGGACGTACGTCCGCTTGCAAAGCTACGCCATGGGCCGCAGGCAAGCAAGTCTTGGAACCCCCATTTCCAGAACGCCGACAATTGGTCCCTGCAAAATAATGGAGTGCCATTAGGGATGCAAATGATGGTTTGCGCATTCCGTTTGTAATCTCCCATACCGTAGGATGGCAACCAGATGAAACAAATCCCTGGCTTCTCACCGCGAAGATGCGGCCTAGATGGCACACGACATCTTAGATCATGTAGGGGTACAAATCTGCCGCGGCCAACATGCGCCAGCCTATGCTGTTACTACCTCTTGCATTAATGGCAATCCTTATGTCGAACACCGCGATGAGATAGTAATCGTCGTAGCCGCGTCGCTTTGTCGGCTGGTCCGCAATTGCTATCTTCTTCAATCTCATGTAGGCATCATCATACGTATTCAACTCCAGTCGGTCCGAAAGGCCGATCCCAATGGTGGAGAAGGGGTCTACGGGAACGGTCGCACTTCTATGGATGTTGTGCAAAATGATGGTGGTATGAAGCCGGAGGTATGCAGGCCAATCTTCATTGGCACCGACCCAGACCTATATATAAGACGGTGGGCAGCGAAGAAATTATGAGATGGAAATGGAATAGCTAAGTACTACATGCTTCTTCTCAATAGTTCATAACTAGTCGTCTGCGTCCAAGGGATCAATAACCTGACTGAAACTGGGGGGCTTGGTTCTCTGAAAATCTGACAGTTTGGAGTGATGACCGTTCAGATTTCCATTTTGCCCAACCATAGCTTGCACACTCCTTAATATTTCAATCAGATCATTATTCCTCCTTTCCTCAAACATGCGTAGAATTTGATCGGTGGAGGGCGGATTTGGCAGTGGCGGAACGTACGGCTCGGGGGAGTGTCCTGCCTGTCATGCGGAATGACAAACAGGGACATCCTCACAAGCGTCACTATTGATGCCTCCCTACATCATCCTATTGTTTGTTTTTCCCAAGACAACGCAACCAAGATGAGCAACATCCAAAAATATAATGTGGAAAAGCCAGCGACAAAACCCAAAAGAAAGCGAAATAACGAAGGAAACATGTCGAATAAAAGAAAGTTCCAACATAATTATACTTAGACTCGTACATAAAAGATAAATGACATGATAAGTTCAACTACTCTCATACATGAAACGGAACATCATGACTCGTACAACTACATCAGTACATCAATGATAGAGGCAAAGGTGTCCCGATGTTTCGATGAGATGGTGGCTATCGTTTTCTGTGGGAGTCGACCTTGACGATCCGACTACGAACGTGCGAGACGTCGCGCCTTAGCAATCGCTAAACCAACTTCCCAGGGTTATTGACCACGCCGGAGCACGATCAACCTGACCACGAGGGTGTGTTTCCTGCAAGCAAACGAAGAACAAGCAAGAAACTGAGATTGCAATGTGGATATTGCGAATATAAGATGAAAGCTTTATTGATCAAGGTGGGGTTCTGTGACACCTTGGTCTAGTCGTTGAACACAAACGAAGTACGCGAAGTTGCAGCTATGGCAAACTTTTAATCTAAACAAAATCCAAAGTCTAGACGACACCCTAAGGGCTGTATATATGGAGGAAGAGGGGGGGGATTTCGTGGCCCTTGAGGGTGGGGTCCGAAACCAACCCTAACTCTTGTTTCCCCACACATACGGACTCTAAAAATAGCCTATACTTAAGTATTTCGAAATTACATGGGCCTGGCCCATTAATAAGGTGACGCAACACCTAGAATAGCCTATGGACGAATATTATGAAGTGGCATCTTGTATATTTCGTCCAAGGCTTCATGCACTCCTTATGGCGGCTTCAAAGTCCTGAAATCATCACTTGTAACTCCGTTCTTGATCCCCTTGCGCATGCCATCAACTCCATGCGTGTTCTTGCTCCAATGTTCATCCTTCTCCAAGCTAGGCCCTTCATTTGTAAGCAAAACAAATGTATCCAATTTAGGCAGCATCATAATCTCATGAACATTAGAATCATTACCAAGAAACGAAAGTACCTGGTAATTTAATTGGCGTGCGCGAGCTCTAGTAATTGGTCCAGTATATGTAACAGTAGGGGCTGTGGGTGTAACAATGGTATTGATGTCCTCATCACCCTCCCCTTCTTGAAATGAAGTCGTCCTCGACGGAAGCTCATCTTCCTCACCCAAATAAGGCTTCAAATCTGCAATGTTAAAAGTGGGACTAACCCCAAAATCTGCAGGTAGCTCAAGTTTATATGCATTATCATTTATTTTCTCTAACACCTTAAAAGGACCATCAGAACGTGGCATTAGCTTTGATTTGCGCAAATTAGGTAATCTATCTTTACGCAAATGTAACCAAACAAGATCTCCAGGTGCAAACGCAACATGTTTTCTACCCTTATCTCCAGCAAGTTTATATTTAGCATTCATACGCTCAGTGTTTTCCTTAGTTAACTCATGCATTTTTAAAATCAATTCAGAACGTTCTTTAGCATCAAAATTAACCTTCTCCGAAGATGGAAGAGGCAACAAATCAATAGGTGCACGAGGTAGGAAACCATACACAATTTCACAAGGGCACATCTTAGTAGTAGAATGCAATGAACGATTATAAGCAAATTCAATATGAGGCAAGCATTCTTCCCACATTTTCTTATTATTCTTCAAAACAGCCCTAAGAAGAGTAGACAATGTTCTATTAACTACTTCAATTTGTCCATCAGTTTGGGGGTGTCAAGTAGTACTAAAAAGCAGTTTAGTCCCCAACTTAGCCCATAAACATCTCCAAAAGTGGCTAAGAAATTTAGTATCACGATCTGAAACAATAGTATTTGGCACACCATGTAAGCGAATAATTTCACGAAAGAACAAATCAGCAAGATTAACAGCGTCATCGCTTTTATGACATGGTATTGTGCCATTTTCGAGAACCTATCCATGACAACAAATATGCTATCCCTCCCCTTCTTTGTTCGAGGTAAACCTAAAACAAAGTCCATAGATATATCCTCCCAAGGAACACTAGGTACAGGCAAAGGCATATATAAACCATGAGGATTGAGTCGTGACTTAGCTCTTTGACATGTAGTGCAGCGAGCAACAAAACGCTCAACATCCCGTCTCATCTTTGGCCAAAAGAAATGTGTAGCAAGTATATCCTCCGTCTTCTTGACGCCAAAGTGTCCCATTAATCCTCCTCCATGCGCCTCCTGCAACAACAAAAGATGAACGGAGCTAGCTAGAATGCATAGCTTGTTAGCACGAAACACAAATCCATCGCTAAGAATGAACTTGTTCCAAGTTCTCCCTTCCTTACAATTCTGCAATACATCTTTAAATTCAGCATCATGAACATATTGATCTTTGATGGTCCAAACCAAATATTTTAAAGTCAAGTTGTGAAAGCATAGTATAACGACGAGACAATGCATCAGCAATAACATTTTCTTTACCCTTCTTGTGTTTAATGACATAAGGGAAAGTCTCAATGAATTCAACCCATTTAGCATGTCTACGGTTCAGTTTTGCTTGACTTTAAATGTGTTTCAAAGATTCATGATCAGAATGCATAACAAATTCTTTGGGCCACAAATAATGTTGCCATGTTTCTAAAGTCCAAACAAGAGCATATAATTCTTTATCATAAGTAGAATAGTTCAGACTAGGCCCACTCAATTTTTCAGAAAAGTATGCAACAGGTTTGCCATCTTGTAATAACACACCTCCTGATCCAATTCCACTAGCATCACATTCAAGCTCAAAAGTCTTATTAAAATCAGGAAGTTGGAGTAAAGGAGCATGTGTCAACTTATCTTTCAATACCGTGAAGGCTTCTTCCTGTGCGGTACCCCAAACAAAAGGCACATCCTTCTTTGTAAGCTCGTTGAGAGGTGCAGCAATGGTGCTGAAATCTCTCACAAAACACCTATAGAAACCAGCGAGGCCAAGGAAACTCCTCACTTGTGTGACCGTTTTGGGCTATGGCCAGCTCTCAATAGCTTCAATCTTGGTTTTATCAACTTCAATTCCCTGTGGAGTAACAACATAGCCAAGAAAAGATACTCGTTCGGTGCAAAAGGTGCACTTCCCAAGGTTACCAAACAAACGTGCATCACGTAGAGCAATAAAAACAGCATGTAAATGTTCCAAATGTGCTTCCAAAGATTTGCTATAAATCAGTATATCATCAAAATAGACTACCACAAATCGTCCAATGAAAGCACGTAAAACTTCGTTCATTAATCTCATAAAAGTACTAGGCGCATTAGTTAACCCAAAAGGCATGACTAACCACTCATATAAACCAAACTTAGTTTTAAATGCGGTTTTCCATTCATCTCCCAATTTCATACGAATTTGATGATATCCACTACGCAAATCAACGTTGGAGAATATTGTAGAGCCACTCAATTCATCAAGCATATCATCAAGCCTAGGAATAGGATGCCGATAACGAATAGTAATATTATTAATGCCTCTACAATCAACACACATACGCGACGTACCATCCTTTTAGGCACTAGTATAATAGGAACAGCACAAGGACTAAGAGATTCGCGTATATAACCTTTGTCGAGTAGCTCATGTACTTGACGCATAATCTCCTTTGTCTCCTCTGGATTGGTACGGTATGGTGCATGGTTGGGTAGCGAAGCACCGGGAATTAAGTCAATTTGATGCTCAATCCCTCGAATAGGTGGTAATCTCGGTGGCACGTCTTGTGGAAAGACGTCAGTGAACTCCTGCAAAATGTTAGTGACAGCAGGAGGCAAAGAGGAAGGCACGTCCTCGAATGAAAATAATGCCTCTTTGCACACAAAAGCATAGCAAACAGATTTGCTAAAATCTAGATCACCAATATCAGATTTGGTGGCAAGTAAACATGCACTTTTCAATTTAATTTCAGAAGCAACACTAGATTGTTTATTATTATTAGGCTGCATTTGTTGCTCAAATTCTTTTGCCACAATCTGATTTTCACTCTTATTTTTCTCCTGTTTTGCTTTATTAGCTCTATTAATATCATCTTTCAAAATGGAATTAGGAGTCATAGGAAGCAAAGTAATATTTTTATCCTTATGAACAAGAGTATACTGATTGTTTCTACCATGGTGAACAGAATTTTTATCAAATTGCCATGGTCTACCAAGTAATAAGGAACATGCTTGCATAGGTACCACATCACAATCAACATAATCAGCATATGTAGAGATACTAAAATGCACACGAACAGTACGTGTTACCTTAACCTTGCCGCTGTTGTTGAACCATTGGATGTAGTAAGGATGTGGATGTGGTCTTGTGGTGAGAGATAGCTTCTCCACCATCTCCATGCTAGCCAAGTTATTGCAGCTCCCTCCATCTATGATGACGCGAACAGAACGTTCCTTCACAACTCCCTTTGTATGGAACAAATTATGCCTCTGATTTTGCTCAGCTTGTGTAACCTGCACACTCAAAACACGTTGAGCAACTAAACATTCATACCTGTCAGCATCTTCGCAGCCATGTATTGCGTCTCATGATCAGAATCATCTCCACCGTGTTCTTCACGTGTAATAAGAGCCAAAGTCTCCTCATCATAGTCACTAGCGGACTCATACCCACCATCCTTGGTAGCAATCATCACACGCTGAGATTGGCATTCTCTCGCTAAATGTCCTCTTCCCTTACAACGACGACAAATAATATCACTTGTGTGCCCTGTTGATGCCATGGAAGAAGAAGAGCTCTGCGCAGGTCCAGCAGGTGTGCTCTTGGCAGATAGTGGTGGTTGTGCCTGATTTCTTGTATCACGGCTGGAGGTGGCACCTGATGGAGGTGCTGGTGGAGTGGAAGTAGAGGATGCACGTGGTGTCCATGATGAAGATCGACCTGCAGAAAAGTTAGTTCGCGCCAATGCCTGTCGATCCTACACTTCACGTTCAGCTTTACAAGCAAGATGGAATAAACGAGTGATATTATTATACTCCTTATACTCTATGATGGTCTGAATCTCTCTATTTAATCCACCCATAAAACGTGTAGGCATAGCTTCATTCTCCTCAACAATACCACATCTAATCATGCCAGTTTGTAATTCCTGATAATATTCTTCTATAGAATTTTTTCCTTGTCTTAAACGCTGCAATTTTTGAAGTAATTCACATTGATAATATGGTGGAACCCAACGAGTATGCATAGCAGTTTTCAAAGCAGCCCAAGTAGCAAGAATAGGATATAATCTACAATGCTTAGACCACCAAACACATGCAAAACTAGTGAATGCACAAACAGCAGCAGGAACACGTCTCTCCTCGGGATATTGTAAACATGTAAATCGTTGTTCAGTTTCTAACTCCCAAGTAAGATATATATCAGGAACATATCTACCCTCAAATGGTGGAATATTCAATTTTAGTTTAGGGAGATGGTCATGATCTCGTACCTGAGGGTAAGCCCTACCATTGCCATTATTTGCATGTGGACGACCTGGTGGTTGCTGTGCTGGTGGTGGCACGTAGTTCTGATTTTGATCAACCTCATCCTCGTAATCGCCGGCAACATCATCCTCCTCTGCATCAGCAGCAGGAGCCACAGAAGTATCAACAGCAGCACCAACAGTTTGGCCATGTGCAAGAGGGAGACGGCTCGCTCGGCGGAGGGTTGTTTCACGATGTGTAGGTAGTCGTTGTTGTTGTTGTAGAGGTGCGTTAGGTGCAGCCGGTGGTGGTGGTGGAAGTCGCGCGAGCAATTCATTAAACCTGTTATCGAGCTTTGTTTCGAACGTCTTGTCCATGTCATCTATCTTCTCCATGGCCTCTTCAAATCTGTTTAGCACATCTTGCACCTGTCCATTCATCATTTGCTGAAATTTATCATGCAACTCCTGATTTGTCATGTTCTCCCAGTCAGTCTCGTCGGCTTGTGATCCTGCCATGGTTAGCAACAATAGAAACACACAAGAATATGATCCTACAGAATACTAACAAGAGGTGGTGGTGGTGTCACAAATCCGTCAAGCCAATCTCAAATTCTTACCAGTTCTTACCCAGCAGCAGGCGGTGATCGGCAACCGTTGTAGTCAAAACTCTCAAAGCTTGGATAGAGCGATTACCAGGGAGAGTCAAACGCACGACGTAGATGTATGTGGAGCTGGAAAGGCTTATAATATGGTAGCAAAAAGGGTCATCAATAATCAATTCAGAGATGCAAAGTTGAATAAACGCTCAACGATGGTACTGTGCTGGTCCCAGGCTAGACCGTGCTAGAGACGCGAGCCTAGAACACGAACAAAATCACGGCGCTGCACGTAAATAAGGGAAAAGCACACTCTGGAACTCTTTTTTCGCTCTTTTTTTGCGCTCCCTTTTTTTCGCTCCTCTTTTTTTTGCGAAAAATCACTATAATGGCTAGTGTCTCAAAACTCTTCCCTCGTCAAACTGATAGGATGGGCACGAATTTTTTTTCACAATTTTCGGAAATCAGGGCAGCGACGACAAAAAAGTGCGACAAAAAATCACTATGATGGCACGTGGCTCAAAAGACTCAGAAAAACCTAAAAATAGGATAGGGAAAAAAATTTGCCCATGAAAATTTTGGCCTAAAAACTGCCCGTGAATTTTTTTTCCGAGACCTACGCAGGCAAGGAAACACGAATCGGAATTTAGATTGATCTCAAGAACAACCCTAATATGAGAAGAACTCGGATTGGTGGTGGATATATGGTTGTGGTATATGGCAGCGGTGGTGGTATATGGTAGCGGTGGTGGTATATGGATACAGATTGGTGGTGGTATATGGATACGGATTGGTGGTGGTACATGGATATGGATTCAGAGCAGTGGCGGATAAGCAGAGGTGGTAGATGGGCGATGATGATGGTGCGGTGGCGGCGTGACAACTTATGACCAGAACTCGAAACTCTAAAAGACTAGACTCTAAGACAAGCAACTTGACACGACGATGCAACCGCAAATTCAACAAATCAAAAACCCTAAAAAGATATGCAAAGGCTCAGATTGGTTCGGATATGATGAACTAACCCTAATTTTTTTTGTGGCTTTTCCATGGACTGTAGGTATGAAGAACAGACTCGATCTAATCTACGAAAAACTGTAAAATCTCACTGAGCAACCTGGAAATCTGATACCACTTGATAGAGGCAAAGGTGTCCTGATGTTTCGATGAGATGGTGGCTATCATTTTCTGTGGGAGTCGACCTTGATGATCCGACTACGAACGTGCGAGACGTCGTGCCTTAGCAATCGCTAAACCAACTTCCGAGGGTTATTGACCACGCCGGAGCACGATCAACCTGACCACGAGGGTCTGTTTCCTGCAAGCAAACGAAGAACAAGCAAGAAAGTGAGATTGCAATCTGGATATTGCGAATATAAGATGAAAGCTTTATTGATCAAGGTGGGGTTCTATGACGCCTTGGTCTGGTCGTTGAACACAAACGAAGTACGCGAAGTTGCAGCTATGGCAAACTTTTAATCTAAACAAAACCCAAAGTCTAAACGATGCCCTAAGGGCTGTATATATGGAGGAAGAGGGGGGGGGGATTTCGTGGCCCTTGAGGGTGGGGTCCGAAACCAACCCTAAGTCTTGTTTCCCCACACATACGGACTCTAAAAATAGCCTATACTTAAGTATTTCGAAATTACATGGGCCTGGCGCATTAATAAGGTGACGCGGCACCTAGAATAGCCTATGGACGAATATTATGAAGTGGCATCTTGTATATTTCGTCCAAGGCTTCATGCACTCCTTATGGCGGCTCCAAAGTCCTGAAATCATCACTTGTAACTCCGTTCTTGATCCCCTTGCACATGCCATCAACTCCATGCGTGTTCTTGCTCCAATGTTCATCCTTCTCCAAGCTAGGCCCTTCATTTGTAAGCAAAACAAATGTATCCAATTTAGGCAGCATCATAATCTCATGAACATTAGAATCATTACCAAGAAACGAAAGTACCTGGTAATTTAATTGGCGTGCGCAAGCTCTAGTAATTGGTCCAGTATATGTAACAGTAGGGGTTGTGGGTGTAACAATGGTATTGATGTCCTCATCAATCAACCTGACAACTGCAGATACTCGAGCGCTCTAATGCTCTGCTGGTGCTGCGGGGTCCTCTCCTGAAGCGGACTCGGATCCTTAACTGGCGACGTTAACCGAGACCTCCAGGTTAAAGGTAACGCGACGATGTTTCCTCGAGGGCTCTCCCTCCGGAGCAGGTGCAGGATGGGGTTGAAGCATCGGGGCTACGGGGGTAGTGAGAAGGGAAACCCACTCAGCAGGAGCACTAAGAGGATTCATGGTCGAGGTGCCCGAGCTACTCTGAGGAGTAACCAGTGAAATAGGTGAGCTAGACTGGATGGAATATAAGGAGTAAATCTCGTAGACGATGGAGTAGTGAAGGCTCTAGTAGCAACTAAAGCAGTGACAGCACGAGTCAGCTCTCGAGCCAGCTCATGAATCAGAAGGTAGCTAGCAGTGATGTAAGCGAGAAAGGTGGCTAGAAGTACTATTAGACTCTGAATCAATGATAGGAAAATGGACATGACCATTGTCGCGCAAGGAGGGATAGTAGTGGAAACCTAGATGGTTCTGCATTCGGACCTCGTTATAGCGCAACTCGACGAGGACCTCAAATGCAGCAAGCTGGATAGCCTTAGAAGCGGTAGAAGCGAAACCACTCCTGGAGGTACGAATGTAAGCGCTGGAAGATGAACTGGTGCATAGAGTAACCATTGCGTGATACTCATACACTGAGTCTGCAAGACGCTCCCGGTACACACGATAGACTAGGTCATCACCGAGAGGGTGCAGCCGATGCCACATGTTACGAAGGAGATGCAGCGACGTGTACGACATCAGCTGCAAGTGGCACGAATACGGCACCGGAGCCATCTACACTCATAGCCATTAGTAGGTTAGAATAAAAATAAATGAGTGTATGCAATGCAACAACCAGCTACAAACACTATCGGCACTCAACTTTTACTCTAACTAACGTCCAGTTACACGGCGGTAGTCTAGCGTGCCCTATAGTCAGCGTGACTCTGATACCAAGCATTGTTGCACCCCGGCTCAGAGCAACAAGTTTACCTTATATTGCCAGCCCAGAGACCATGTCTTCTAGAAACATGCAACATCTTGGTACGGAATACAATCGCTTTATTGATGCTAGCGGAATATTGTTCATATTACAATGAGTTGCGAGGCCAAGCGGCACACACGGTGCGGCTGAACAATATGTACATTATTTAGTGAACATAAAGGGGCCTCAATCACAACAACTACGCGGCAGTGGAATGACGACGAAGCTTGACTCCATAGCACAGGGACACCGAGGTGGACATGATCTAGACTCAGACAGCACTCTATTCCAACGAGACTTTCCTAAAAGCTGTCATGACATGCCAGGTCAGTACATTGAATGTACTTGCAAGCTCACAACAAGCATAAACATAATGACAAACAATATCATGTTAATTAACCAATTTAATCATTAATGCAAAATCATACTAGAAATGTAGTGATCATGATCTCGTGACTCAAGTCCCTCGGACTTGCTTACCAAATGGTGATCTCTCTCGGATCACAAACGTACCAACATCTTGGTCTTTTATCGGGTTTCCTCGTAACCAAATGGTGATCTTTCTCGGATCACAAACTGACCAACAACTTGGTCTCCATCATCAAACTGGTTCCTCAACCATCCTCTTTCCAACAGTAAAAAGTTATTATCTTAGTGTGCAAAATTATTTAAACGTTGACCCATGGTGTGACCTACTTTTGAGCGTGTCCGTAACCATGGACTCGGCTATCGATAGATTAAATACACTCTGCAAAGGTAGCGCACTGTACCCACACCACGGAACCCATGGCCTTGCGCTCCCATTCGGGTGGACCAATGGCATTCCGACAGAACCCCTCCATTGCCATGACACTCTCCCGGCCACTCCGACTCACTCCCCTTTGGGCTAAGTCCTGGGTGGCCCCTTGTCTACCAAAGACACCAACGACCACCGTTGTGGCAAAACATAAACGGTCCCAAACGGGGACAAGATACCATAACAACAACGGGCACACAAGGTTATGTCTGCTTACCGGGCCAGGGTAACGCACGCCCATAACCTTCCCTCATTGGAGGCACCGACCAGAGGCATGACAATGGACCGAATAAAGGCCTTCCCACAAAGGTAAATGTAGTTGCACTGGGTAAAAACTCGATTCAGTGGCACCATGACCCGATCAACAATATGTTCAAGTTGAGTTATTATCTGGTTCAACTTAAAGTAAAAATAATCGGTGTCATGATATGCCATGCAAATCCAATCATATAACATGCATCACTTATCATTTGAACAATAACGGATCAACTATATCAAGCACTAACCATACATATCAGAAACTCATAACACTTTTCTGGTTATGTTTATTCAGCAAACTAACCATGGCAATAACTTAGCATAATTCTTTTCTCACTCCAGAAAATATTAACCAAACTAATTCTTTTCATAAACAAATTATTTCCTCATAATCAAATATAATTCTAATGACTTACAACTAACTTAGTTAGCTTTAACCTTCTATAAACAAACATATCAACACAATAAAGCATTCAACAGATTAAATGTATATTTATTTTAGTGATTAAAATGCATGAACTAAATTATTCATTCAAGTTGAAAAGTCACAAATATTGCAATGGCACCATGAAAATGTTGTTGTGGCTTTCCTTAGTGCAGGTGAGGTTCACACTCCTCTTGGTGATCCTAAGACAAGCTTCACTTTCTGAAAACAATTAAAAACATAAAAAGAAAACATCAAGAAACACTCTGAAATTCACCAGAAAATCTAGACAGCAGAGAAAAATCTCATTTTTGGTGTGCTGCTAGATATTTTAATAAAGAACACAATGCAAAAAGAATCAATTCATTTGGACTTATGGTTAAAAAGTTGTTTTTGTTTGAAGCTCTGTGTTTAAATTTGAATTTTGAATTAAATAAAAATAGAACTGGGGGGGTGACAGCGAAGACGTCAACCCACGAGGTGCCACCACTTGTACCGCTTCGGGCGCGACCGGAGTGGCTGACTGCGGGCCCCGCTAGTTAGGTAAGAGGGAGGGGAAGAAGGAAACAGAGCACGGCGAGGCTCCGCCGGAGCACACACCGGCAAGGAGGGCATCTTGGCCAGAGCTAGAGGGATAGATCGAGAGAGAAGACTGAGGCGCACGTGCCCGTACCCGTAGATTAGCTAGGGGTGGTCGGGCGACGTCGAAACGGGCCTCTTCAGCGGCAACAAAGAGCGGAGGTCACCGGAGATGGGGATGACGGCGACGGGAGGCGGCACCAGTGGCGCCAACTGGGTCGGACGGCACCACTGAAACACGGCGGAGGCTCTGGAAGAGTGGCCCGCACCTGGGATGGGCTGGAGCGGTGGAGGCGAACCGTGGGGATCGCCGGCGAGCTCGAGCTCGGGGACGGCGGCCCGAGGCCTACTCGGCCGGACTACGGCTTCCTACAGTCTCGTGGAGTGTGTGAGGTGGGTTTGTGATGCTTGAGAGGGCTGCATTTATAGGCGAGCGAGAGGAGGGGATCGGGCTCCGCCGCAGAACATCTGGACACGGCGCCCGGTGACGAACGACGTCAGTGAGCGAGGGGGAAGGCGACGCAGCTCACGCGGGCACTATGGGTGGGCGGCGACGAGCATAGGATTGAGGGGGTGGCGACGAACACAGTGCGTGGCGCACTGTTCTGTTGGCCGGACCGCAGTCGTGCTTGCTGCGGCGAGCTCCAACATCGGCGAGTACCAGGAGGGAGTTAAGGGAGTAGAGACGATGATGGTGGCGAGGTTTGGCGAGGTGCAACAGCCGGGGAAGCGAGCACGCGACGCACAGAGCGCTCGGCGGCACCCAAAGCACGTTGGTTAGTAGGTTGGCACTGTGCACACGAGTGGTCACCACGTGCACTTTGGCATAGAGCCTCGGCTGGCCCCAATTTCATGTCTGGCGTGTAGTCCTTAGTGTTTAGGGTTGTGCCAATGCTTTGAGTCGAGCTCAGGTGCTATAAGTTGGAGTGTTACTTCATGGTAAGTTTCTGGATAGTAACTTTGAGAGTTAACTCTAGTCAAACTACTTAGAGTTGGGAGCTAAGCTTTGGAGGTGAGCAATCATCTAGGAAGGTAGTGATGCACAAGAAAATTCAGCAGCATTGGAGCAAGTAAAATGGTAGTGCTGTAGAAACTACCATTTCTGTCTAGAATAGAAAATACTTTCTATAGCAAAAATATTCCAAAAAGTGATGCAATATTTTTGCTCAAAAAGGTGCCCTAGGGTTCAAAGAATATCTAGGAATTTTCTTAGATTTTTGTGGGCAAGAAAAATTGGGGTTGCTTTGGAACACATGTGGTTGGTTAGGGTTTTGGAGGAGAAAATGAATATTTTTCATTTAAGAAAAATATTCATAATATTATTTTGAGGTTGTCCACAAAAGAAATGATGGCTAGATAGAGAAATGAGTCACTTGGGTGAAAATCAAGGTGATGCCCAAGTGCTTAAGTCCAGCTGAAATGATTCAAAACTCCAAATTCAAATCAAAACCAAATAAAAATCAGAGAAAGAAGAGAGGGCAAAAACCAGTCTGTCACAAAAATTGTGTGTGATGTACTTATGAACGGAAACATTTTCCTTGGAGCGACTGTGTGGGATGTACATACAAATGGAAACGTTTAGCGGGGACTGACTGTGTGGGATGTACTTGCGACCGGAAACAATTTCGTCGTATAATTGTATTTTTATAGCTCTACCGTACGTATTCCCATATTTGAGCGCTCGTCGGGCGCACACGACCTCATTTTGCCGAACGTGTGTGCCAGGAGGGCATATCCCCGACGTTTTCTAGGTCGTGTGGGAAGGACCCCCTTATCGCCCACACTCACTTGGCGACGGTTCCAAATAACGTTGCGGAAAGGGGTTAAAAACCATCTGTTTAGGAGCTCGTTGTACTAGTGGTGTGCGAAGAACTCAACCCATCCAGCCTACTAGCCCGTCGTCCCGGCCTTGCTCGATCCACGTGAACAAGGAAGAAGACAAACACGATAGTTTACCCAGGTTTGAGCCACCTTGCGGTGTAAGACCCTACTCCTGCTTTGTGGTGGATTGGCCTCACGAGGGGCTAAGGATGAACTAGTACAAGGGAAGAACAACCTCGCGAGGACTATGGGTGAGGGAATGAGTCGACCGGGTTAGATCCCTTCTACGGTGGTGGCTAACCTATATTTATATTGTCCTCGGTCCTCTTCCCCCAAAACGTAGGCGGGAAGGGATCCCACAATGGCCAATTTGAAACGGGACAAGTAGTACATCTTATCCCAATGAAAGGTGGCCTTCGCCTGCAAAGCTTCTGGTCATGACACAGCGGTGGGCTCGGCGATGACATCCGTCCTTCCGTCCTGGCGGTCTTGATCTCATTGCACCGAAATGAAACCTTTGCTAGATTCCTCGGGAACCCACTCCTGTCCTTGCCTCCTTAGCACTAAAGAGGAAACTACCTCCTCTGCGCCTGCAATAAAGATGTATGATGAAGATGGTCTCTCTCAAATGACCCTGCAATAAAATACAATAAATCTCTTGTGTCCCCAACACACCCAATAGAATGGCAAATTTTATAGGTGCACTAGTCGGCGAAGAGATGGTGATACAAGTGTAATATGGATGGTAGAAATATATTTTTATAATCTACATAAATAAAAATAGCAAGGTAGCAAATAGTAAATAGGCACAAAACGGTATTCCAATGCTTGAAAATGAGGCCTAGGTACGTACTTTCTCTAGTGCAATCTCTCAACAATGCCAATATAAATGGATCATATAACCACCCCTCAATATGCATTGAAGATTCAATCCAAAGTTCCTATCTATCAGAGAACATACGAAGAAATCATTTGTAGGGTACGGAACCACCTTGAAGCTATTCTTTCCGATCGATCTATCCAAGAGTTCATACTAAAATAACACCAACTAATTTCAGATTCATAATACTCAGTCCAACACAAAGAACTTCAAAGAGTGCCCCAAGATTTCTACCAGAGAAACAAAAGACAAGAACGTGCATCAACCCCTATGCATAGATTACCCCAATGTCACCGCGGGAATCCACAAGTTGAGTGCAATAACACATATCATGTGAATCAATATGATACCCCATCGTCACCATGTGTATTCAATTGCAAGACATATGTCAAGTGTTCTCAAATCCATAAAAGTATTCAATCTATTAACAACGAAATCTCAAAGGGAAAAACTCAATTATTTACAACAAGATAGAGAGGGGAAAACACCATATATCTAACTATATTAACCAAGCCTGTGATACATCAAGATCGTGATATCTCAAGAACACGAGAGAGAGAGAGAGAGACTAAACACATAGCTACTGGTACAAACTCTAAGCCCCGAGGGTGGACTACTCCCTCCTCATTGTGGTGGCCGCTGGGATGAGGGAGATGGCCAACAGTGATGATCCCCCCGGCAAGGTACCGGAACGGGGTCTAGGTTGGTTTTCGGTGGCTACAGAGCCTTGCGGCAGCTGAACTTCTGATCTAGGTTAACCCTAAGGGTTTTCGGAATATTTGTGAATTTATAGGGTAAAGAGGGGGTGCGGGAGGCCACCGAGGTGGGCACAACCCACCAAGGCGCGCCTAGGCCCCCAGGCGCGCCCTGGCAGGTTGTGGCCCCCTCGGGGCACCCCCCCCAGGTGCTTCTCTGGCCCATCCTGGGTCTTCTGGTCCATAAAAAATCTCCAAAAAGTTTCGCGGTGTCTGGACTCCGTTTGATATTGATTTCCCGCGATGTAAAAAACAAGCAAAAAACAACAACTAGCACTGGGCACTGGGTCAATAGGTTAGTTCCAAAAAATGATATAAAGTTGCTATAAAATGATTGTAGAACACCCAAGAATGATAATAACAGCATGAATACTTCATAAATTATAGATACGTTGGAGACGCATTAGCATCCCCAAGCTTAATTCCTACTTGTCCTTGAGTAGGTAAATGATAAAAGAAATAATTTATGAAGTGTGAATGCTAGCAAAGTGCACATGTTTGATCAATGACAATTTCAATAACTTTTCCTAGCATCATGAAAACAATTCTTTTCTCATAAAATTTTCTCATGTTAAAGTAGCAACCAATTCATATGTTAAGGTTCAAACAATGAATTCTCTTGAAACTCAACAACCTATGTTCTCAGTCATCAAGCAATTGCAATTCAACTTATTCAACAAAGTCTAAGTAAGAGCTCCACATACTCAACCATCATATAGTCTTCTATGATTGCTAACACTCACCGCATACACGTGAGCAAAATGTTTCAACCAGACACATAGAAAGATAGGGGCTTATTGTTTTTCCTCCCAACATGTTCACCTCAAGGGTGATGTCAACAATAATAACTCATGCTACCCATATCCAACTGGATATATGTGCCTAGATCTTTTCTCCCCACATGATGCTTGCCAAAAGAGAAAAATAAAAAGGAATAGAGAGAAGAACTTTGACTCTTTGCATAAAAGTAAATACATAAAAGTAAAAGATAGGCCCTTTGTAGAGGGAAGAAGAGGTTGCCATGCGCTTATTTGTTTGTATGCTCAACCCCTTAGTGCAAAATAACATCACATTGTATTGCCCCTTGTGATGGAAACCTTTATTATGCAGTCTGTCGCTTTTATTCTTCACCATCACAAGTTCGTAGAACGCTCAATTTTCTCTTACACTAAATGATCTCACACTTTTAGAAGCAATTTTTATTGCCTTACTTCACCGATGAAAACTTACTTGAAGGATCTTTCTCAATCCTTAGCTAGGTATGGTGGACTCTTGAAGATAAGATTTGGGTTTAAGGGTTTTTGGATGCACAAGTAGTATCTCTACTTGGTGCGGAATTTTTGGCTAGCAAAGATGGGGGCAAGCACCACATGTTGAAGGATCTATGACAATATAACTTCTATGTGAATATGAACAAACATATACCATTACGTTGTCTTCCTTGTCCAACGTCAACAATTTTGGCATATAATATTTTGATGGGGGCTCACAATCACAAAAGATTTCCAAGATATTATATTTTCATGTGAAAGTTCTCTTCCTTATACTAATTATTCGTGAATTGCTTGTATGACTAATATTGTGATTGTCAAGCTTCAAAATATTTCACTTTCTAAACCCAAAGTGAAGCTACCACTAGGCATGATATAATTTCAACTTCATGACATTCAATTTATTCAACAATTTACTCATAGGATATAAGTGAAGCACACGAGTAAATGACAAGCTACTCCAAAAAGATATAAATGAAGATCATGAGCATAATATTCCTTTCTCTCAAATTAATTTAAGTGAAGCAAGAGAGAATTTCTTCAAAAATACTAAAGCACACCGTGCTCTAAAAGATATAAGTGAAGCACTAGAGCAATTCCATAAAAAAGTGCTTCGTTGACGGGATGTGAATCCGCTTACCTATCCTCCCTGACAACTTTTTGAGGACTATTTTATTTTAAAACTTTCAGATCTAAGTATTTTATTAAAACAGAAAGAAAAATGGAAATGAAATGACATTTTAAGAATAGCACAACTCATGTGAAGAAGCAAAAATTTAGGCTCAACCGATACTAACCGATAAGTGTTGAAGAGGAAAGGTGGGATGCCTATCGGGGAATCCCAAAGATTAGATGCTTGATACTTCTAGAAATATTATATTGGGGTGCCTTGGGCATCCCCAAGCTTGAGCTTTCGTGTCTCCTTAATCCTTCTCATAACACAGTTTTCCTAAATCTCAAAAGCTTCATCCACACAAAACTCAACAAGGACTCATGAGATAAGTTAGTATAAACCAATGCAAAAACATTATCATTCTCTACTATGCAGCACTAAAATTACTATTCAACATTGCACACTAAATTCATCTTCATATTTAATACTCCTATCCTCAAATAGAATCATTAAACAAGCAAACATATGCAAACAATGCAAACATAACAGCAATCTGCCAAAACAATACAGTCTGTAAAGAATGCAAGAGTATCAATACTTCCCTAACTCCAAAAGTTATGAAAATTTTCCACACTGTTGAAAATTTATCAGAACTCATTTTGTAAAAAAATTCAACATTTTATCACATTCTGACTTTTCTAGGGAATTTTTGCAACAGCGGTAAACTTTCTGTTTTCAAACAGCAACATGTATAGTTGCAAAATAAGCATGGCAAAGGCTATCATTGCCAATTCTATTGAAATAAAAGATGCGAAACATTATTATAAATAAAAAAACAATTACTCACAAAATAAAATGAATCTCCAAGTAAAACTCATATCATGTGACGAATGAAGACATAGCTCCAAGTGAGGTTAGCGATAATGTTGAAGACGAAAGAGGGGATGCGTTTCGGGCATCCCCAAGCTTAGTTGCTTGGATATTCCTTGAATATTACCTTGGGGTGCCTTGGGTATCCCCAATCTTAGGGTCTTGTAACTCCTTATTCTCCTCATATCGACATCTCACCCAAAACTTGAAAACTTCAATCACACAAAACTTAACGGAACTTCGTGAGCTAGGTTAGTATGATAAAGAGAAAACCGTTTCACTTTGGTACTGTCAAAGACAAGATTCATAATTGTTTTCACACAATGCCTAATGTAGCATATCATTTCCACAATTTGTATTGAGCAATATAAGCTGTAGAAACTAGAAAACAAGCAAACTATGCATTGAAAACAAAATCTGTCAAAAACAGAACAGCTTGTAGTAATCTGTACTCCAACCATACTTATGCTACTCTAAAAATTCTGGAAAATAGGAAAACCTGGCAAATTTGTCTATAAATCTTCTGCAAAAAGAATTAGCATTTTATCACGCTTCTGTTAAAAATGGGAATTGTTTTTTGGAGCGCAAAAGTTTCTGTTTTTCAGCAAAATCAAATCAACTATCATCGTAAGCCACCCCAAAGGTCTAACTTGGCACTTTATTGAAAAAAGCAATAAAACATGATTAATACAGTAGCCTAATCATGTGAACACACAAAAACAGTAGGTAAAAGTGTCGGGTTTACTCCCAGAAAGTGATTTTCTTTAATGCCTTTTAGCTAGGCATGATGATTGAGAGCATCATGAAGCACATGACAAGCACATTTAAGTCTAAACCACTTCCTATGCATAGGGATTTTGTGAGCAAACAACTCATGGGAACAAGAATTAACTAGCATAGGAAGGCAAAACAAGCACAACTTCAAAACTTTCAACACATAGAGAGGAAACTTGATATTATTGCAATTCCGACAAGCATAAGTTCCTCCCTCATAATAATTTTTTTGAAAGTGTCCCTGATAATAATTTTCAGTAGTATCATGAAGAAAATCAACAATATAACCATAGCATAAAGCATTCTTTTCTTGACACAAAAGCATAGAAAACTTATTACTCTCCACATAAGCAAATTTCTTCTCATCAATAGTAGTGGGAGCAAACTCAACCAGATAACTCTCATGTGATTGAAAATTAAAATCATGTTGACAAGTTTTACGGTTATTATTATTCTTATAGCATACATGTCATCATAGGTAGCAACTTTGTTCTCATAATCAATTGGAACCTGTTCCAAAATAGTGGATTCATCACTAAATAAAGTCATGACCTCTCCAAATCCACTTTCATAATTATCACAATAAGATTCAACACCCTCCAAAATAGTGGGATCATTACTTCCTAAAGTTGACACTCTTCCAAACCCACTTTCATCAATATAATCATTATAAATAGGAGGCATGCTTTCATCATAATAAATTTGCACATCAAAACTTGGAGGACAAAAAATATCATCTTCATCAAACATAGCATCCCCAAGCTTATGGCTTTGCATATCATTAGCATCATGGATATTCAAAGAATTCATACTAACAACATTGCAATCATGCTCATCATTCTAATATTTTGTGCCAAACATCTTATTGACTTCTTCTAACAATTGAGCACAATTTTTCGAACCATCATTTTCAAGAAAGATATTATAAAGATGATCCATAATATGATGCAACCTCAATTCCATTTTTGGTAGTTTTATTTTATAAACCAAACTAGTGATAAAACAAGAAACAAAAAGATTCAATTGCAAGATCTAAAGATATACCTTCAAGCACTCACCTCCTCGTTAACGGTGCCAGAAAAGAGCTTGATGTATACTACACAACTTTAGTCTTGTAGACACGTGTTGGGCCTACAAGTGCAGAGTTTTGTAGGATAGTAGCAATTTTACCTCAAGCGGATGACCTAAGGTTTATCAATCCGTGGGATGTGTAGGATGAAGATGGTCTCTCTCAAATGACTCTGCAATCAAATTCAAGAAATCTCTTGTGTCCCCAACACACCCAATAAAATGGCAATTTGTATAGGTGCACTAGTTCGGTGAAGAGATGGTGATACAAGTGTAATATGGATGGTAGAAATATTTTTTAATCTGAATAAATAAAAACAGCAAGGTAGCAAATACTAAACAGGCACAAAAACGGTATTGCAATGCTTGAATATGAGGCATATGGTCCGTACTTTCGCTAGTGCAATCTCTCAACAATGCTAATATAATTGGAATATCTAACCACCCCTCAACGTGCAACGAAGAATCACTCCAAAGTTCCTATCTAGCCGAGAACATACGAAGAAATCATTTGTAGGGTACGAAACCACCTCGAAGCTATTCTTTCCGATCGATCTATCCAAGAGTTCATACTAAAATAACACCAAATAATTTCTGATTCATAATACTCAGTCCAACACAAAGAACTTCAAAGAGTGCCCCAAGATTTCTAACAGAGAAACAAAAGACGAGAACATGCATCAACCCCTATGCATAGATCACCCCAATGTCACCGCGGGAATCCGCAAGTTGAGTGCAATAACACATATCAAGTGAATTAATATGATACCCCATTGTCACCATGAGTATTCAATTGCAAGACATATATCAAGTGTTCTCAAATCCATAAAAGTATTCAATCCGATAACAACGAAATCTCAAAGGGAAAACTTCAACTCATCACAACAAGATAGAGAGGGGAAAACACCATATGATCCGACTATATTAACAAAGCCCGTAATACATCAAGATCGTGACATCTCAAGAACATGAGAGAGAGAGATAGATTAAAGACATAGCTACTGGTACAAACCCTCAGCCCCGAGGGTGAACTACTCCCTCCTCATCGTGGTGGCCGCCAGGATGATGAAGATGGCTACCGGTGATGATTCCCCTCTCTGGCAGGGTGCCGGAACGGGCTCTAGATTGGTTTTCGGTGGCTACAGAGCCTTGTGGCGGCGAAACTTCTGATATAGGTTAACCTTGAGGGTTTTCGGAATATTTGTGAATTTATAGGGTAAAGAGGGGGTGCGGGAGGCCACCGAGGTGGGCACAACCCACCTGGGCATGCTTGGGGCACCCCCCCTAGGTGCTGCTATGGCCCATCTTGGGTGTTCTGGTCCCTAAAAAATCTCCAAAAAGTTTCGCGGTGTGTGGACTCCGTTTGATATTGATTTCTTGTGATGTAAAAAACAAGAAAATATAGCAACTGGCACTGGGCACTAGGTCAATAGGTTAGTCCCAAAAAATGATATAAAGTTGCTATAAAATGATTGTAAAACACCTAAGAATGATAATATAACAGCATGAATACTTCATAAATTATAGATATGTTGGAGACGTATCAGGCCCCAATCGTCTGCGGACCAAGCCGATGCATGGCGCTTGAAGGGACAATGGCGTCTCCACTTCCCCATGACGCCTCGGCAAATGCTCGAACTTGACAACTGCCTGGTGCATGCAGCGGGGCCATCGTTACCTAGAGCGTGGAAAGCCGTTAGTTAGCCTTCCTTCGCCTATAAATGGGGGGGCCCTGCAGAGACCCCAGCCCATCTTCATAGTCTTGCTACTCGATCCTTCTTCTTCTTTGTCCCACCATCTTGCCAAAGAATCCATGGCGCCAGTGAGGAGGTTTTCCTCTACCAAGAAGGGAAAGGCTCCGAAGTAAGGGACATGCTCACCACCGCCCAAGAGGGCCCGCGACCGTCCCCACAAGTAGGCCGCGACGCCGGTGGTGACTCCCCGAGGGCATGGGCGCACCTCCTTGAAGGTCGGCACCGCCTCCGGTAGTCGTGGGAAGGCTCCCTCCCACGCCAGAAGCTGCCATGGCCGAGGCGGCTGTCGGTGTCAAAACCGGCTGATCTCGGGTAGGGGGTCCTGAACTGTGCGTCTGAGGATCGAAGGTAATAGGAGGCAGGGGACACAATGTTTACCTAGGTTCGGGCCTTCTTAATGGAGGTAATATCCTACTTTCTGCTTGATTGACTTTGATGAGTATAGGGGTTACAAGAGTTGATCTACCTCGAGATTGTAATGGCTAAACCCTAGATGTCTAGCCTGTATGATTATGATCGCCTCTACGGACTAAACCATCCAGTTTATATAGACACGGAGGGGCCTAGGGTTGTACAGAGTCGGTTTACAGAGAAAGGAAACTTCATATCCGAACGCCAAAGCTTGCCATCCACACAAAGGAGAGCCCCATCCGGACACGGGGGAAGGCCTTATATTTTGTATCTTCACGACCCATCAGTACGGACCATGTCACATAGCCTGGATGCCCGGGGACCCCCTAATCCAGGAATCCCTCAGTAGCCCCTGAACCATGCTTCAATGACGATGTGTCCGGTGCACAGATTGTCTTCGGCATTGCAAGGCGGGTTCCTCTTCTGAATACTCCAAAGCAGCTGAACAAAAGAACTATATCCGGTTCTGTACAATAGTTAAAACCCTGAACCACAAGGGTGAAATACTTAAACAAAATAAGTCATGTCTACTGACAGCTTTTTCGGCGGGACGTTATGTTCTGGCCTTATTATTATTTCGAATCGTTTTTAGCCTCCCACTTCGCGTTTCAAGGCGTGGTCTTCATAGACATGTCTTGTCAAAGCAGAGATTGTGTCCCCTTATTGCGGGATTCCCATCAATACGGGTTTGGGTAATCCCACCGTGCCGTTCGCACGATCCCTTGGGAACAGACGAGTTTTAAGGCTCGTGGGGAGGCGCTTGATATTCACTGCCTTTATAAGAGGACAGGGATCCATCTTTTTACCTCACGCCTTTTTCCTCCTCTGCCCTTCCATCCTCGAGCTCCAGCGCCCAAGTTTCGATCTCTTTCGTCGCCACCAAACAGTCCAGCCATGTCCGGATCCGACTCACATGGTAAGTGGATGTCTTCCTCCATCACGGAGAGGAACGCCAATGAAATCCGGGAAACGGGGTACTTAGCCGCAGACATCACCCACTGGATCCCTGCCAAAAAGCAGATCATCCCCACTCCAGAGCCTAGCGAGAGGGTAGTGTTCATCCCTCACTTTCTCCGCGGACTAGGGTTTCCTCTCCACGCTTTCGTCCGCGGCCTCATGTTCTATTATGGGCTAGATTTCCATGATCTAGCTACATATTTCGGCGTTCATCATTGTGTGCGAGGCACTCCTCTGCATCCCCCCATGTTGGCTTATGGCTTAAGGTCTTCAATGTGAAGCCGAAGGTGGTTGATGGAGAGCACGCAGACTGTGGAGGCAGCATGGTCAGCAAGCTCCCGAACGTCACCTGGCCAAAAAGGGGCCTTCGTGGAGATCGTCAAGATATGGCAGTAGGAGTGGTTCTACATCACCAAACCCCACGGCGCCAACTGGGCAGGCCCTCCTGAGTTTAGATCCGGACGCCTGATGCGGCTTCCATCATCGATAAACAAGGGTCTGGATTGGGCGTCATCCTATGAGGTGATGACGCTACAAAAGTGCATCAAAAATATAATGGAGAAGAACACCAGCCTTGCTGATATGGTCTAGGTGATGCTTTTTCACCGGATTCTCCCCTGCCAGCGCCTGACTCTCCACATGAGGGAGTTCAGTCCGGCTAGTCCTCGAACGCTGCAACAATACTTTGGCACGACACACGAAGAGATCTGCAAGCTACTTTTGAAAGCCTAGAAGTTATGGCCGGAGCTTGTCGGCATCCTGGGAACGGGGCTCCCCAGACTTGCCTGCCTGCGGCCCATGGCATGGCTCCACCAGCGGCCCTGTATGACCCATCTTCATCAGCGAACACTCAAGACCCTCGCGAGGGGCCAAGCCTCGCGAGGCGGACAAGACCTCCTCGGGGGCAGCCTTACCAGGCTGGCTTGCGAGGGGCAGAGAGATCAAGGTGAGGGGCACCTCGCGAGGTCCCTGTGACGCAAGCCATGACGACCAAGGCCAGGCGGGCGCCACGCGGGCACCAGCATGCACAGTGTACTCATTACCTCTTTGGTGTTAAAGAGGCAAGCGCAGACGAGAAGTCCCGAGGCATCAGGCAAGGGTTTCCATATCGGTGCAACAAGACCAAGACCAGCAGGACGGCAGGATGGAGGTCGCTTTGGAGCCCAGGATGGCGTCACCACCAGAACCTTTGGCAGGCGAAGACAACCTTTAGTCAGGATAACTTGTACTGGTTGTCTCCCTTCAAATTTGGCCGTTGTTGGATCCCTTCCTGCCTACATTTGGGAAGAGGACCATGGCCCCTATTAATAGGACTAGCCACCACAGTAGGGGGCAATTGATCTAGGGAGAATGGGTCTTGGACCATTCAGATCATCCTCAACC
This sequence comes from Triticum aestivum, assembly GCF_018294505.1. Taxonomy (NCBI): domain Eukaryota; kingdom Viridiplantae; phylum Streptophyta; class Magnoliopsida; order Poales; family Poaceae; genus Triticum; species Triticum aestivum. Next base: position 308,795,817 of record NC_057800.1, read on the forward strand.
ACACAAGCTCACCGAGCTCAAGAACACCTCTCCTCAGGAGGCTGTTCTTCCCTTGTACTCGTTCATCCTCAACCCAAGAGGCAATCCACCACACCACACTGGAGTAGGGTATTACACCACATCGGTGGCCCGAACCAGTATAAACCCTGTGTCCTTTGTTCTGCGAGTTCGACGTGCTGAGCTTTGAGAGTGTGGTGAGAGCGTGAGCTTGGGGGAGGAGAGATCTTCATGCGCACCCCAGAGTTCGAACCTCAAGGGTTTTGCCGGATCCCGAAATCCGACATTTGGCACGCCAGGTAGGGGTATGTTGAAGCTTTCCTTCCGTTGAACCATGTTCCACTGCTCCACCGCATCCATGGCAGACGCGCGTCGAGCCCACGCCGAGCGTCAGGCCGCCCTCGCCGCCCGTGTCGCTCAGATGGCCCCTATCTGTGGGCCTCCCCGTCGTTCTCCATCACCTGTTTCCAACGTCTCTATCGGCCTGGTAGCAAACGAGCGGCAAGCATCATCACTGCACCCCTCCGTGCGGTGGGATGGCCGCACCGCCACCCCATGGCTGACTCCGGCTGGCTTATCGTCTCACGCTCACCGCGCACCCACGGATGCGCAAGCCGAGCGACTCATGGCACGGGAGCTCTTGCGCTACCACCCGGTCGAGGACCTCTACAAGGACTGGCTGGACCGCATCGCCGAGCTCGTCAGTGCCACTGGGGGCTCTCCTGCACCATCCCTCTCGCTGCCATGCCCACCTCCAGCCACAGGTGACGTAGCTCACGGGGCGCCTCCGCCTCCCCTGCATCAAGACGGCGCCCTTGCGTCGAGACGCGCGGCACATGGAGCACCCTCGCCTCCTCTGCACAAAGAAGGCGTCCTCGCTCCAAGACGCGTAGTTCCGCAGCGTGATCCGCCATGTTGTGTACCCGCGTACGAAGAAGGAAGCTTCCAAGAGGTCCCTCGACCGCAAGGAAACACTCCAGCGCTCCCGGTGCCACCACGACAAGACTGTGTGCCGCCTGCAGCGGCGGTGCGCAGACATCAAGGGAAGGCCCCACCTCTGCAAAGGGCCCCGATGGCCACAACAGGCTGCCGAGCCTTCACTCCTGAGCTGCGCACCGTTGTTTGGCCAGGCATGTTCAAGCCGGATCTGCCTTCGTGCTACGACGGCACCCCAGACCCCGCGGTGTTCCTGCAGCTCTACGAGCTGAGCATCGAGGCGGCCAACGACGAAGGAAATGTCATGGCGAACTGGTTTCCCATGGCTCTCAAGGATGGCGCTCGCTCGTGGCTCCTAAACCTGCCCGCGGGATCAATCTCCTCGAGGGGTGAGATGCGCGACCGCTTCATCGCCAACTTCCAGGGCACGCGCGACCGCCCTTCGGCCGCGGGTGACCTGCACCACATCAAGCAATAGCCAGGAGAGACCCTACAGAAGTACATCCAGCGCTTCAACAGCGTTCGCCTCAAGATCGCCAAGGTGACAGACGAGGCCATCATTTCGGCGTTTTCCGATGGCGTTCGTGACGTCAAGATGAAAGAGGAGCTCCTCATCCACGAGGAGCTATGCACGACTCTGGAGCTATTAAACATGGCGACCAAGTGTGCAAGAGCTGAGGAAGGGCGTCTCTCCCTCCTCGAGCTCCCTGCTGCCGACCCATAAGAGAAGAAAGCCAAGGAAAAGGACGTGAAGCGCAAGGGAGTAGCCGTGCTTCCGGCGGAGTCGGACATGAAGCGTGGCCGGGATTAATGATTGTCAAGAGCTCAGGGCCATCCGAGATGGATGCTTTGGTCGATGCCCCGAGCGCAACAACCGGGGCTACGACTGAGGAGGAGGACGAGGCGGAGGACGCTGGGACGACTGCGGCCCCCGCCAGGAGTGGTGCGACCAGCCTCGTGAGGACCACTAGCAGGAGCAGCCAGGTGAGGGCGCCTAGCGCGACCAGCCTCGCGAGGACCGTCCTCAGGGTAATCCTGGCCTCCCTCCGCTGCCGCCACCACCAAGAAGGAACCACGCGCCATCACTTTTATCTTGGGCGGTGCTCAGGCCCTGGCTTCCCAGCGCATCTTCAAGCAGTTTGCTCGTGAGGTGAACGCGGCCCTTCCCAGGCTCGAGGCCACGTGCCCGCTTAGGTGGTCCAAGTACGCCATCACCTTCAGCTCGGCGGACCAGTTCAAATGCGCGGCAACCGCCGGCGTCCTCCTGATGCTCTGTTCACCCGTCATCAGCAATGCGCAAGTCACCAAGACCCTCATCGACGGCGGCGCGGGGCTCAGTGTCCTGTCTGTCAAGATGTCCGACAGCCTTCAAGTACCCTATGATCAGCTATAGCCTACCAAGCCCTTCTCATGACTGACCGACGGCTCCACCACCCCGATATGGCAAGTTCCCCTCCCTATCACCTTCGGCCAACGCGACAACTACCGAATCGAGCTCATCGACTTCCTCGTCGCCCACATCCTTCCACCATACAACACCATCGTTGGGTACCCAGCATTAGCCAGGTTCATGGCAGTGACCCACCATGGCTACAACATATTCAAGATGCCAGGAAGCAGTAGAATCATCACAGTCCCCTGCGAAGAAACAGATGCGGTATGCTCCCTGGAGCACGCCTTCCAAACCGCAACAATCGAAGACCCTGACAGCGAGGGCGCGCAGTATCCTCCTAAGGCCATCCCCAAGAAGAAGAAGCAGCTACTCCGCACAGGGCCTCAGGGGGACGGTGTCTGTCGGATCACGGGTTCCGGCAAAACCCTTAAGGTTCGAACACTAGGGTGAGCGCGAAGATCTTCCCCTATCGATCCACGTCCTAACTTAGCTAAGATCTTACGAAGTAACTCGACGAACTCGTAACACAGAGGACACAAGATTTATACTGGTTCGGGCCACCGTTGTGGTGTAATACCCTACTCCAGTGTGGTGGTCATGGATTGCATCTTGGGATGATGATGAACAGTACAAGGGGAAGAACAGCCTCCTGAGGTTGAGGTGTTCTTGTGCTTGGTGGGTGTGCCGCCGAGGATGTGGTGGATCCTATCTCCGATCTCTCCTCCCTAGCTACGATGGTGGCTCGTTCTATTTATAATGGCCTTGGTCCTCTCCCCAAATATTGAGCGGGAAGGGAGCCAACAACGGCCAATTTGAAAGGGTACAACTAGTACAAGCTATCCTGAGAAAAGCAGTCTTTGCCTGCCAAAGGCTCTGGTGGTGACGCCGTCTTGGGCTGCATGGTGACCTCCGTCCTACCGTCCTTCTGGTCTTGGTCTCGTTGCACCAATATGGAAACCTTTGCTCGATGCCTCGGTACTCAGCGCCCGCGCTTGCCCCCTTACCACAAAAGAGGAAACAAGAACGCTGCGCGCGCTGGCGCCCGCCTGGTCTCGATCGTCATGGCTCACGTCACGAGAACCTCGTGAGGTTTGCCTGGCCTTGAACTCTCCGCCCCTCACGAGCCAGCCTGGTGAGGCCGCTCCTGAGGAGGTCTCGTGTCGTCCGCCTCACGAGGCTTGGCCCCTCGTGAGGGTCTTGATTCCTTGTTGATGAAGATGGGACGTACATGCCTGCTAGCAAAGCCACGCCATGAGTCGCAGGCAGGCAAGTCTAGGGACCCCCGTTCCCAGAACGCCGACAGTAGCCCCCGGGCCCAAGGCGTGCTCTGGCTTGGCTTCGAGGCGAAGCCAAAGGTCAAGTGCAGAGCGCCGCGGGCCCCAATAGCCTGTGGCCTCGGTCGACGCGTGGTGGTTGATTGGACGTGGGCGTCTCCGCTTCCCCATGCTGCCTCGGCAACTGCCCGACTGTCAAAAGGCTGGCTAGACAGTGTTCGCCTTCACTGTTTCCTTTCACCTTGCTTAGATCCCCTTTCTTGCTCCCCGCTTCCGAAATCTTCAGATCTGCTCTCGTCGCCGGCTTGGTAGGAGCCGATTCTCGATGCGCCCAATGTCTCGGAGAAGAGCCTCGCCGCCACGCGCTTGCTGACGGAGGGGGAAAGCAACAAGAAGGGGAAGACTAGACTCTGGGCTGGCTCCGACGTGCCCGAGCCCGAGGGAAGCACCTTCTACCCCTTCTTCACAAGCAGCATCACCGCCGGGCTGGTTCCTCCCTTTTCTGACTTCTTTTACGAGGTCCTTGGTCACTTCGGACTACAAGCGCTGCATCTCCATCCCAACTCCATCCTTCTCTTGTCCATCTTCGCCTACTATTGTGAGGCATATCTGGGCGTGATGCAGTCCGTGGCTTTGCTGCTCCACTTCTTCTTCCTCCGTGGCAGCGAGGGCCATATCTCCCGGTGCGCCAATTTCACTGCGGCCGGCAAGGCCAACTCGATCTCAAACACCAGGAAGAAGGATGACAACCTCAGGGCCAAATTGGTCATGATGAGCGCCAAGCGTGTCCACCCGCGCTTGGCGCTGCCGACGGAGAGGCCCCAGTGTCGGTGTCAAAACCGGCGGATCTCGGGTAGGGGGTCCCGAACTATGCGTCTAGGCCGGATGGTAACATGAGGCAAGGGACACGAAGTTTTACCCAGGTTCGAGCCCTCTCAATGGAGGTAAAACCCTACGTCCTGCTTGATTAATATTGATGATATGGGTAGTACAAGAGTAGATCTACCACGAGATCGGAGAGGCTAAACCCTAGAAGCTAGCCTATGGTATGATTGTTGTTGTGTATGTTGTCCTATGGACTAAAACCCTCCGGTTTATATAGACACCGGAGAGGGCTAGGGTTACACAAAGTCGGTTACAATGGTAGGAGATCTACATATCCGTATCGTCAAGCTTGCCTTCCACGCCAAGTAAAGTCCCTTCCGGACACGGGACTGAGTCTTCAATCTTGTATCTTCATAGTCCAGGAGTCCGGACAAAGGTATAGTCCAGCCATCCGGACACCCCCTAATCCAGGACTCCCTCAGTAGCCCCCGAACCAGGCTTCAATGATGATGAGTCTGGCACACAGATTGTCTTCGGCATTGCAAGACGGGTTCTCCTCCAAATTCCGTGTACCTGTTGAATAAAGTCCGGTTTCTTGTAGACGTTGCGCTCCTTGGCTTCTACGCCCAATAATGGCCGCTTTCCATGTGTCAAACGAATATGAAAAGTCTGAGTGTTTTTACATTCACACCCCTAGCCGCGTAAACGAGCTGACCTATTTAAGGGGACGAGGATTTAGATCCAAACCACATCTTCCCCCCTTCGCTAGTGTTCATCAGAGCGCATCTGACAAAGGTCCATTCCACCATGGCCAGCCGTCGCGACTCCTCCTCTCACCCTTCCAGCCCTCAGCCTGGATATTGGGAGAGATGCTCCATCCCGCATAGCAAGCTAGTGACGCTCCAGACCAAGGGATTTCTCCCCCCGGCCTATATGGTCCCGGTTCGAGCCGGCCTTGCCATCTATAATGGCGGAGAGCAAGCGGAGAGTGCCCCTAATCCCTCCAAAGGAGAGCGGGTGTGCCTCGTCCCTTATTTAATAAGGGGGCTCGGATTTCCAATCCATCCATTTCTCCAGGGCTCCTGGAGTTCTATGGCCTCCAGCTACACAATCTCACGCCTGCCTCCGTATTGCATATCGCGGGCTTCGTAGCCCTCTGCGAGCTGCTTTTGGGTATCGAGGCTCATTTTGGGCTATGGAAAAGGTTATTCTGCCTTGTGCCCCGCTCTAAGGAGGGGTTAATGTATCAAGTGGGCGGAGCCGAAGTGTGGCGCATCGTCGGGACCGGATATCTGTCCGGAACCCCAAAGAAGGCGTCCGAAGATTGGCCCTCGGAATGGTTTTATATAGAAGACGTCCCGCTGCCGGATCCTGTCCGGATCGGCCTCCCTGAATTCGACAGTGCTCCCTTAAAGAAGCGCCTAAGCTGGCGTCCACGGAGCCCTCAGAGGGAAAGTGACAGGGACATCATTTACCTGATGGGCCGAACAAGATTGTTAGCCCATTCCAGACTAACCATGATTGGGGTTATGGCCGAATGCATTATGCGGGGGGTGCAACCGCTTCAGTATAGAAGCCACCCCATGTGGGACTTCAACAGGGAGGACGACGCCACCCTCTACGGCCGTAAGGGGCCGGATTCAGCTGCCGCTCTACTAAAGATCTTGTCCACTTTGTATAAGGGAGAAGAGGAGGAATTTCTCCGCGTCAACCCACAGGGTGGATTCTCTATGCACAATCCCCCAAGCTGGGTAAGCGGTCGTATTTACTTGCCCATCCGTTTTGTATTCCCATTGTTAAATATTCAGTCTAACGACTTCAACGTAGGAACTGCGCCGGGCTGTTAAGGAAATAAGCAGCCCTCCTCCACAACCCGAGGACCCAGGACGGTCCCTCGACCCGGCCTCTCAAGAGGAACCGGACATATCCGTGGAGCTGATTGATGGAGTGTTCCATCAATTGAGCAAGGACAACGCCTTGGTGGCCATTACGGCCGATTACCCAGTGCTAATCCCGGCCTCCCAGGTAACTGAGATCGAAGTCCCAGTACCCCGAATAGGTGTCCGCCCTCTCGTGTTTTCAGTTTCCTGATTACAACCGAACTTTGCAGGGGAGGTTTTTAAGGCGGAAGGCCGAACCTGCGGCGACAAGCCAACGAGGGGCCGCAGGGCCCCGTGGGCAGAAAAGAAGTGCAGTCTGGACCGAGGCGTCAGCGCAAAGGTATGGCGCGCCCCCTTATCCCAGGTGTTATACCTTCGAGGCACATTGACACTCGTGCTCTCTTCAGGACAAAGAGACCTCGCCGGACTATATCCGGAGAGGCTGCCAATCGTGCCTCCACCAGCCAGGCTCCAAAGCCTGGACCGGAGGCGGAGGTGAACGCAAGGCACGCGCTAGACGCTCCTCCGACGGAGGATGTGGACGGGTTGTCTGCCACCAACTCTGAGGTCGAGAGTGCCATGAACCACAGGTGTCACCGGACAATTCTTCGCGACGCTTGTTTCTCCCAAGGGGCGTTAGATGCCTTCAACTCGAGAGATGCGTACCTCCGTGCTGCTCAAAATGGTCTAGCCAGAGCCACGGAGCAATATGTAAAAGACATACGGGTAAGAAAATTTTGGTAATTATATATATATACCAGTAGCCCCCGAGACTTGAAACAGTTAGAATAACTAATTTACGGATCATTTGTTATGCAGGTTCTTACAGAAAAGAATTCCCTACTGTCCAAGGAGCTGGAAGAGTGCAAATCCCAACTTGAGGCCGCACTAGCCGCGGCAGGGGAGCCCAAGGAGACACCCTCTGGTAATATACACTTCGAAAGATAAGTATTTTGCGAAGCACGACATGGGTGCGAATCTGACAAATGAAATTGCAGATGGTGCCGGATTGAATCCGGAAAGGCAACACCTCCTACGCCAGCTAAAGGCTGGTGAGAAGGTGCTGACAAAGGTGAGGCGGGAGAAGAACGATCTCCAAGATGCCAACACCAAGCTGGGCGTCGAGCTGAAAGATGTTCGTGCCCAGCTGTCAGACTCCGTGAAGGAGAATCAGCGGCTTCGGTGCGGCATATTTAGTAAGTGCTTGAACGAACCTTTGAAAGAAAGTTCGGCGGGGAAGTAGACTAACAGAGCAATGTCTGTAGGTGTGCTAACAGGTCGTCCTGCAGAGGAGATGCCCAGTTCTACGGGTGACCTTCTTCCCGAGCTCTCGCAACTGCTCGATCGAGTTCGGCAGGCGATGCAAAGCGTCGCACAGGCCTTGTGGCCATCCGTCTCCATGCCCGAAGGTCTTGGAGAGCTTGCAGAGAAGCTAAAGGGAGCACGGGGCGCTTCTGATTGTGGAAGATATCGGCCTGCCGTCAAGGCGCTAGGGAGGCCTGGGCCATGGTGAAGACGCGGTACGCAAAGGCTAACCCCAACCACATGGCCAAGGTCGGTCCTATAGGGCCCGATGGGAAGGAGATCCCTGTAAGCTACGTATACGGCCAAGTAGAGTTGGCCGCAAAGTATTCCTAGCAGGACTGTAAATTAGACAGCCTGTTAGATGGTATTGAAGAGGAATACAATTAGTCAAAATGACTATGTAATTTAATTGACATTTATAATGCCTTCTAGCCGGATTGTAGATCATTTGTCACGCCCGACCTTTTCGCTTCAGCCTCGGGACCTGACGGTCCGGAGTGTGTTCGAATTCCCATGCGGTTATATAGGAACCGGGGAATGCATGGAGACCAGGCGTAGGGGTCATTAGTGCGTGAACAGACAAGTGCCCGACTAGTTATGTTATATTAAATGGTTAGTAAGAAACATCTTCCAGGGAGAATAGTTCCGTTAGGGGTTCCTTTCCCTGGGAGGCATGCCCTAAGGTGCATGTCCAGGCTGCGAAAAGAAACGAAGGAAAAACATCTGGGGGCGTATAGATAAAAATAAAAAAAGATCATCTTTAGTTCACCGACCGAATATTCTCTTAAGAATGCTAGCTTTTGGCTTCACCCAGTCTGAGGTACACGTCCGGCTCACCCGGCAGTAACAATCACAGAGGTGCTCCCTTTACCACCTAGCCGAACAATCGGGAACGTAGGGGTAAGCACAGGAGCCAGGCAACCCAGCTTGGCCAAAACTTAAGTCATATCGATGCATATAATGGTGAATAAAAGGTACATGCGGAAGTGTGACACATGTGTTGGGCATGAAGCCCGTATGAATAAGCTTCTGTTTAAAGAAGCCCCTAGGTTTAATGAGCGTGGATAGCGCGTCACTTTATGAGCCTTTAAAGGCTAAAGAGAGAGAGAGAGAGAAGAGAAATGTAAGAAAAAAAATATATAAAAAATGGACAGAGGAAGGAGACGAACACAGAGTCCGGCGCTAGTCATAGAATCTTCGGAGACGGGCTGCATTCCATGGGTTCGGCTCGAGTCGGTTATCCAATGCATCCCCAGGCGGTATGCTCCACCAGTCAGGACTTGGTCAATTATGAAGGGACCTTCCCACTTGGGCTTGAGTTTGTCCTTTTTCTTGTCCGGTAGTCGTAGAACTAATTCGCCAACATTGTAATTTTTGGCCCGTACTTCTCTGCTTTGGTATCTTCGAGCCTGCTGTTGATAGAATGCGGAACGGGCTTTTGCCACGTCACGCTCCTCCTCCAATGCATCCAAGCTGTCCTGCCGATCGATCTCGGCTTCTCTTTCTTCGTACATGCGCACTCGAGGTGAGTCATGAATTATGTTGCAAGGCAAAATTGCCTCTGCGCCGTACACCATAAAGAATGGTGTGTATCCGGTGGTGCGATTTGGCGTGGTCCGCAGCCCCCAGAGTACGGAGTCGAGCTCCTCTACCCAGTGCGTGTTAGATTCCTTGAGGGACCGCACTAATCTGGGTTTGATGCCGCTCATGATAAGACCATTTGCACGTTCGACCTGGCCGTTAGTTTGTGGGTGATAGACGGAAGCATAATCGAGCTTGATGCCCATGTTTTTGCACCAGAGTTTTACCTCGTCGGCCGTGAAGTTCGTGCCGTTATCAGTGATGATGCTGTGGGGGACGCCGTAATGGTGTACAACCCCGGATATAAAGTCTATCACCGGTCCGGATTCAGCCGTCTTAACAGGCTTGGCTTCTATCCATTTGGTGAACTTATCCACCATGACCAGTAAGTATTTTTGCTTGTGGGTTCCACCTTTAAGGGGTCCAACCATGTCAAGCCCCCAGACAGTGAAGGGCCAAGTAATGGGGATAGTTTGGAGGGCGGTGGGTGGCATATGGCTTTGGTTTGCAAAGAGCTGGCAACCGGTGCATCATTGGACTAAGTCCTGAGCGTCTGCCCGGGCCGTCGGCCAATAAAAGCCTGTACGGAAGGACTTGCTTACTAGGGACCGAGCTGCAGCGTGATGACCGCCGAGTCCGGCATGAATTTCAGCCAGGAGGTTCCGCCCCTCCTCTTCGGAGATGCACCTTTGTAGGACTCCAGTAGTGCTTTTCTTATAAAGCTCTCCCTCGTGGACTCTGTAGGCTTTGGATCACCGCACTATGCAGCGTGCCTCATTTTGGTCCTCGGGGAGTTCCTGCCTACTAAGGTAGGCGAGGAATGGTTCTGTCCACGGGGCGATGACGGCCATTATTACATGGGCTGAAGGTGTTATTTCATTGGCAGAGCCTCCGATTGTGTCAGAATGTTCGGTGTCGGGCAGTGCGATTGGGTCTGGGATGTTATTGTTGGGCTCCCCTTCCCATACTATGGATGGCTTGAACAGCCTTTCCAAGAATATGTTGGGGGGGACTACATCGCGTTTTGCGCTGATGCGTGCCAGGACATCTGCCGCCTGATTATTTTCCCGGGCTATATGGTGAAATTCAAGCCCCTCGAACCGAGATGACATTTTTAGGACGGCGTTGCGGTAAGCTGCCATTTTTGGATCCTTGGCATCGAAGTCTCCATTTATTTGGGATATTGCGAGGTTCGAGTCCCCGCGCACCTCTAGGCGTTGAATGCCCATGGATACTGCCATCCGGAGACCATGTAAAAGGGCCTCATATTCGGCTGCATTGTTGGAGTCCGTGTACATAATCTGGAGTACATATTGAACTGTGTCTCCTGTGGGGGACGTCAAAACGATGCCAGCCCCCAGTCCGGCCAACATCTTGGAGCCGTCGAAATGCATGATCCAATTTGAATATTTGCCATACTCTTTAGGTAGTTCGGCCTCCGTCCGTTCTGCAACGAAGTCGGCCAAGACTTGCGACTTGATGGCTCGCCGTGGCTTATAAGTTATGTCAAACGGGAGGAGCTCAATGGCCCATTTTGCAATCCGGCCCGTTGCGTCACGGTTGTTTATAATATCGTTAAGTGGTACTTCCGAGGCTACTGTTATTGAACACTCTTGAAAGTAGTGTCGTAGCTTCTGGGATGCCATGAATACCGCGTACGCAATCTTTTGATAATGCGGGTACCATGATTTGCAGGGAGTGAGGACAGTGGACACATAATAGACCGGCTTTTGAAGGGGGAATTTGTGTCCGTCCGCTTCTCGTTCGACGACGAGCACTACGCTTACAACCTGATGTGTTGCTGCAATGTATAATAGCATTGGTTCGCCAATGTTTGGTGCGGCCAGGACTGGGTTTGTTGCCAGTATGGCTTTTATTTCATCGAGTCCGGCTGTGGCTGCATCCGTCCATTTAAAGTGTTCGGTGCGCCGAAGGAGGCGGTAAAGGGGTAGGGCCTTTTCTCCCAAGCGGGAGATAAAGCGGCTTAGAGCCGCCACACATCTGGTTAACTTTTGTATTTTTTTGAGGTCCTTTGGGATATCCAGTTGTGACAGAGCTCGGATCTTGGCTGGATTTGCTTCAATTCCTCTACCGGATACAATGAAGCCCAAGAGCTTTCCGGCTGGAACACCGAAAACGCATTTTTCTGGGTTGAGCTTGATGTCGTATGTTCGGAGGTTATCAAATGTGAGCCTCAAGTCGTCTACTAGAGATTCAACATGTCTTGTTTTGACGACCACATCATCTACATATGCCTCCACTGTTTTGCCGATCTGGCTTGCCAGACATGTCTGAATCATGCGCTGATATGTTGCGCCGGTGTTTTTGAGCCCGAAGGGCATCGTGTTGAAGCAGAATGGGCCGTATGGTGTGATAAATGCCGTTGCGGATTGGTCTGGTTCTGCCATCTTGATTTGATGGTAGCCGGAATATGCGTCGAGGAAACACAACGAATCGTGTCCTGCGGTAGCGTCGATAATTTGATCGATGCGGGGGAGGGGGAAGGGATCCTTTGGGCAAGCCTTGTTAAGGTCTTTAAAATCAACACACAGGCGCCAAGATTTGTCCTTCTTTGGTACCATCACCAGGTTTGCTAGCCAGTCCGGATGTTTTATATCTCTGATGAATCCGGCCTCCAATAGCTTTGCTAGCTCCTCTCCCATGGTCTGTCTCTTAGGTTCGGAAAAACGCCGAAGAGCCTGTTTGACAGGTTTGAATCCTGTTTGGATATTTAAGATGTGCTCGGCCAGCCTGCGTGGGATTCCTGGCATGTCTGAAGGGTGCCAGGCGAAAATGTCCCAGTTCTCTCGTAGGAACTCTCGCAGTGCAGCGTCTACATCAGGGTTTAACTATGCCCCGATGGAAGCTGTTTTATTGGGGTCCGTTGGATGGACTTGGAATTTGACTATTTCGTCCGCTGGTTTAAATGAGGTGGACTTGGATCTTTTGTCGAGTACCACATTGTCCCTATTCACCGTAAAGCGCAGCACAGTCAGTTCCTCAGCCGCTAGTGCTTCGGATAGTGCCTCGAGGGCCAGTGGGGCTGTCTTGTTTTCGGCGCGGAGTGCTATGTCCGGATCACTAGCGAGAGTGATGATCCCGTTAGGCCCGGGCATCTTGAGCTTCATGTACCCGTAATGGGGTATTGCTTGGAAGATTGTGAACGCTTCCTGCCCTAGCAGAGCGTGATAACCGCTGCTGAACGGAGCCACATGGAACGTGACCTCTTCGGACCTGTAATTATCCGGCGTGCCGAACACCACATCTAGTGTGATTTTTCCTGTACAGCGCGCTTCCCGACTGGGGATTATTCCTCTAAAGGTTGTGCTGCTTTGCTCAATGCGGTTCCAGTCTATTTCCATTTTTGAAGGGTTTCCTCATAAATGAGGTTCAATCCGCTGCCGCCGTCCATGAGTACCTTGGTAAGACGAAAGTCGTCCACTATTGGACTGAGGACCAATGCGGCTAGTGCTCGGGCTGTTCGGAATTTAGGTTCATCATTGGCGTTAAAGGTAATAGCCGTGTCACTCCATGGGTTTATTGTTGCTACTTGGTAGACTTCGGCAAGGCTGCGGAGTGTCCTTTTTCGCATATTATTTGATGCGAAAGTCTCGAAGACTATTAATACCGTATTGGTGTCTCTGGGGTGGCTTTCTATGGCCTCCGGAATTAGGAGATTTTCGCCAATTTTGGCCACATGCCGGAGTATCCAACATGCTCTGAGGCTGTGAGTTGGTGTGGCGTCCTCTGTACTGTGTATTTTACAGGGTCCATTAAGCCATCCTTCTAGTACGGTTCCATGCCTTGTAGAGGGTTTTTGCTTTTTAGTGCTTGACCTGGGTGTCTGGTGATGATGCACCCTTTTATTTCGGACTGGGTTTGTATTCAGGGCCAGATTGTCCCAAAATTTTATTTCGGTTTTCCATGCGCTTTCCATCGCATAGTACTTTCATACAATGGACTCCAAGTCAGCGAAGCGTGTAATATCACGGCGACTTATGGCGTTGAGTATTCCCTTGTCTATGCAATTATTGCAGAAGATTGAGATTGTGTCTTCCTCGCGGCAGTCCCTTAGCCTGTTCTTAACCAGGAGGAATCTGGCCCAGTAATGATGTACTATTTCATCGGGTTCTTGCCTGATTTTGGATAGATCGCTTATGTTGCGGTGGGTGGGTGGAATTAAATCCGAAGCCTCACCCCATCTGAGGCTCAGAGGCCGAGGAGTTTCCGAACTCGGAAATTTGGATTCCTGGATGTTGTCCAATGAATCCAGCCCGTCGCCTAACTCTAAGTTCAGGTCTTGAGTGATATCCTCCCCTCTGCGGGTATCTGGCTTGGAGGGATCGGGAATCCGGACGTCGCGAGTCCTTAAGATAGATGAAGGGTCGCTGCACTGTCCCTCTACCCCGGCAACGTGATGGGTGACTTGGGGAGAGTTAATCTCTCTCAGATCGGGTTTAGGCCCAATCTGGTTGTAATCCGTAGCGACTCCCAGGGCAGCGAAGCGATCCAAGAGCTCGTTTATGGAGGAGAGCTCCATTGGATCTAACTGCTCGGTGAGTTTCGAGCTGACATGGAGATTGTTTTCGATGGCTCGAGAGGTCATCGTCGGCACAGAAGCCGAACAGGAGGTCATAAGAAAACCACCTAGCCGGAGGCTTTGGCCGACAGCCAAAGCTCCCTTAGCAACAGTGCCGTCTTTAAAGATGGGGCGAGGCATCCTTCCTGATGGCAATGACACAGAGGAACTCTCAATGAAAGCACCAATGTCGGTGTCAAAACCGGCGGATCTCGGGTAGGGGGTCCCGAACTGTGCGTCTAGGCCGGATGGTAACAAGAGGCAAGGGACACGAAGTTTTACCCAGGTTCGGGCCCTCTCGATGGAGGTAAAACCCTACGTCCTGCCTGATTAATATTGATGATATGGGTAGTACAAGAGTAGATCTACCACGAGATCGGAGAGGCTAAACCCTAGAAGCTAGCCTATGGTATGATTGTTGTTGTGTATGTTGTCCTACGGACTAAAACCCTCCGGTTTATATAGACACCGGAGAGGGCTAGGGTTACACAAAGTCGGTTACAATGGTAGTAGATCTACATATCCGTATCGTCAAGCTTGCCTTCCACGCCAAGGAAAGTCCCTTCCGGACACGGGACGGAGTCTTCAATCTTGTATCTTCATAGTCCAGGAGTCCGGCCAAAGGTATAGTCCGGCCATCCGGACACCCCCTAATCCAGGACTCCCTCACCCAGGCCGACAATGCGTGGTCCTGCGTGAAGCTCACCGACGACCGGGAGATGTTGGTGCTGGAGCAGATGAAGTCCGACCTGAAGCCCGGCAATGCGAAGGCGACGAAGATTACAGGGGCCATGCTCCTGGGGGAGTTCCTGGCGCTGCACGTGGCCCCTCTTCAGGCCCGCTCGCGCCTCTTGTGGGAACTTGGGGGTGAAGAGGACAAGGTTCGCTTGAGCTCAGAGGCCTTGTCCGGCGAGGAGCTGACCGCAGCTCTCCGCCTCCTGGTTGGGGACGATCAGGAGAATCCTCTGAATGTCTTCACTCCCTTGTTCCGCCACAATGATAGTGCGCTGATCGTAGCCTCCAAATCGACCTTTGACGGGCGTGAACTGGTGCCGCCGGTGCTCACCGGGGCCCCAGCGGCGCCAACGCCGGTGGAGCTGTCTTCTGGTGAGTCCCGTGAGGAAGAAGAGGAGGAGGAAGACTCGGAGGTGACCCCCGAAGGGATGGGAGAGACCTCCCCCCTGAGTAAGGCTGACATTCTCCGCGCCTTCCCTGACAATGACGAGGCTGACGCTTCCCAGGAGATGGAGGAACTGGCCGTGATCCCGACGAGGAGCAGGGCAGCGCTAATCCTCCAAGATCCTGCTCCTCCTCCAGTGCTGGCTAAAGCCGCTTCTGGTTCAACTGCTGCTCCTGCTTTAGCTTCTGGGGCTGGTGCGCCCGCGCCTCGGGTCACGACGCTCTTCGGCTTCAAGCTCACCAAGCGGAAGTGGACTATGTTGTTGTGGACCAGTAAGTGCCCAGCCTCGCCTTGTTCCTGCTGTGAATGCTTGTTTCCGACTCTCTTTCCCTGCTGCGTAACTAGGCTGTCGTCTGTGGTGAAGAGGAGAAGGGAGAGCGAGGTGGTGCCGCTTGAGTCTGTGTCGTCTCCTGTGACCGCGCCCCTCTCCATGAGCAAAGGTGGGGATGGTGCTCATGCTTCTCCAGCCCGGTCGTCCTCGCGAGGCCCGATGGAGCATCCTTGGGAGGAGTTAGCCCCCGAAGCGCCGCTGGCTCAGGAGGTGCCGGTGTCCGGCACGACTCGTGAGGTTTCGAAGGCTCGGGAGCCCTTGATCTCCCAGGCTCTGGTGACAACATCGCCCCCTTCTCCTGTTGTGCCCCTGGCCCTAGGTTCTTCTACTTCCTCCGCCGTCTTGGACCATACCCTTTCGGAGATGGCCCAGCTGCGGGAAGATATCCAGGGCATGGACCCGCGCCTGGTGGCCAGGCGCCTGGAGCTGGCCTCTGGCTGGCTTCACTCCGACTCGGCGGTTTGAGCGTCGCTCGGCCAGGCTGCGGCGGCCTCGGAGAACGAGAAGCAGGCCGCCGCCAAAGCTGCAGCCGATCGCGAGGAGGCATTGAAGGACGCCGAGGCCGCCCGCGGCCGCTGCCAAGAGCTAGAGGACGAGCTGAAGGGCTTGCGCGACCGGCATGCGGAAGAAGCATGTGGCCGCCAGGTGAAGGAGGAGGAGATGAAAGCCCGGGAGGATGCCATCAAGGGCTGCGACGCCGAGCTGGGAGAGCTGGCGACGACGCAGGCAGCGGAGTGCGGCCGGCTAGAGGACTTGGAGGGGAAGGCGAGGGCGAAGGAGGCCAACCTTGACGCCAAGGCAAGGGTCCTGGCTGAAGACTGCGCGGCCTTATCACTCCTCGAGGAGAGGTCCCGCGTGGCGCTGAAGACATTGTACAACAAGGGCTTGGAAAGGCCACTGACCACCGACGAGGATGGCCCTGCTCAGCTGCTTCCCTTCTTGGTGAAGGCGCCCGAGGAAGTCGTGGAGGGCATCAGTCCCATGGCGGAGGCACAGGCTTGCGTCCTTTTCTCAGCCGCGCTGACATGGGTCTTCAGCCACCTGCACCTTCGTGACCCTAGCGCTCGTCTTGACGAGCTGCTGGAGCCTGTAGCTAATGAACACTGCCCGACTGCCACCGCAGCCGTGAAGGGTCAAGTGGAGGCCCTGCTGAAGAAGTTCGACGCCTTCGCCCCCGCTCCCTCGACCAGTGATGTAGGTGAAGGCGACGCTACCCAGGAGGGGGCACCTTTTACAGGTGCCGGCGGTGTCCAGGGCTGACTTGCGGCTTCCTTTCTGCTTTATTCCTGCAACATGCACCATGCCTCGTGGAGGCGTTAAACTCGCGTTTGATATTGTGAGAACAATATTTCTTGTAATATTTCCTTTGAGATTTTGCGATTTTCTTCCTATTTGCTTTGTGTTCTGCGTCGGCAGAGCCCGGCCCCGCGCATACCTCAACCGCCGTTGGGCCGACTGGAAACCAGGACAGACCAAGGAGTGAGGGGCTATGTGACCAGTTAGGCTCCTGAGTCGCGATGCTCAGGAGTCCCCCTTGACGCACAAACAGCCTATAGGAAGGATACACAAGGATAGGTTGATGTTCTACGTTGGCAGAGCCGAGACCCGCGCATACCTCGACCGCCGTTGGGCCAACCAGAGACTAGGACGGACCAAGGAGTGAGGGGCTACGTGACCAGTTAGGCTCCTGAGTCGTGATGCTCAGGAGTCCCCCTTGACGTGCAGACATTCTCCGTACCTTTGCCCTCACAGAGGCTCGGCTCGGGAGGGGCGTGCGACTACCAGGCCCGGGGGACCTGGTTGGGTGGCGTATGCTTGGGCGTGACCCAAGCGTAGCTCCCGTGCCCAGCCCCCTCGTGCGGTTCTCCCGGGGGGAGGCGTTGCGGTGAGGCCGTACATTGAGCTCTGGGGATCCCTGAGGTTGGTATGGCCGTGGGGCCTCCCTCAGTTGGTTATCACCAGCGCGGAGTGTAGTGCTTTCGCTTGTGCACGTGCATAGCCACTCCTCGGTAGTGTTGACGGCCAGCGCGGAGCATGGTGCTTCCACTAGGGCGTGGGAGGGGGATTCCCTACTGCGGAGAGGCCCCGGGGTGTGTACAGCCCCGCCTTGACACGTGGCTTGCATGACATGGCTAGACGAGGTGTATCTGGGCACTCGTGAGCCAACGCGGGACTCACGAGGCCCTACCTCAAGGCGGATTGTGCCTGGTCTTGGTTCTTGTTTGATGTCTTGGTCCTGCGAGATGGTTATACAACGCGAAGGGTCCTGAAGAAAGACGGCCGGCGCACAGCTCCCTTGGTGGGCGTCAATCAAGCAGGTGATAGTCATAGATAGATTAAGCATGGAAAGCATACTGGCTTAAGTAAATGTAGGGAAGATGCATGCCATTGGGTCCAGCCTGAGCGGCTTGGGGATGATGCATCCCGAGGGGCGCCCCCAATAGGGTAAGCTAAAGGCATAAAAGGAAAGATACATGCCACAGGGACGGACCCAGGCGACCTAGGAATGATGCAGCCCTGGGGGCGCTCCTAGCTGAATGAACTTTGGAAAATGTCACCTGGTTCTGTTGATGAAGGAGTGTTGGGCAGCTGAAGGCGTCCAGTGAAGGGGTTTCTCCTCATGAGCCGCTGGGGCCCTGAGCCTCGGGAGGCTCTAGGGTCCAGGGGGTTCCTTGAGGACTGGTTTCCTGAGCCACCAGGATGCTCCGTAGGTTGTGTTGATAGCCGGCCGCCACGCTCGGTAGGCCAAAGGGCATGCGAATGTAGCTGTGAGGTGGGCCCTCTCAGCGTCCCACGCGCGAAGGCCAGAGAAGCTCCTGAGCGCCGGCCCGATTAAGCCCTGGGACGTCGATGCAGACGCGTAACACGACATCCTCGCCTGGATGGGGAGCTACGCCTAGTGAGTGGTAGCCGCCACGCATGGCCCTCGCATCTTGCAGTTCGTGAGTGGTCTTGGTGAAGAACTCCTGAGCGGTGGGCACTCCTTGCCCTGTGTTCTCCTGAGGGAAACGTGCCGCGAAGCACGCCTCCAAGTGATGCCCAAGTGCCTCCCTCGTGATGTTGGCAAAGTCGAGGCCCTCCAGAAGAGATCCCCTGGGCCCTGCCCAAGAGGGGCGCTGGGCGTGCTTTCCTATGTGATAGAGGGATGCGCCCCAGGCGCAGGTGCCGATCCTGAAAAGGCGCCGCTTGCCTGAGGCCCTGCGTGGCGCAACTGCTTCTTCTTCTTGGCGGTGGCTCAGAGGGCACTCGCCATGACTATCGGGGTCGTCGATTGCTGCAGCCTGGAAGGCACGCTCGAGGGAGCAAACCGCGTCTCTTTCTTCACACGGGACTGTGATGTTTCCGCCACTTCTCGGCATCTTGAGGACATTGTAGCTGTGATGGATCACCGCCATGAACTTGGACAGGGCTGGATACCCGAGGATGGTGTTGTATGGCAGGTGGATGTAGGCGACATCGAAGTCGATGAGTTATGTGCGGTAGTTGTTGCGTTCTCCGAAGGTAACGGGGAGGCGGACCTGCCCGATCAGGGTAGTAGAGTAGTCTGTCACTGCTGAGAAATGCTTGGTAGGCTAAAGCTGGTCATATGGCACTTGGAGGTTGTCGAACGTGTCGACGGACATGACATTGAGCCCTGCGCCGTGGTCGATGAGGGTGTTGGTAACTTGCACGTTGCTGATGACTGGTGAATAGAGCATTAGGAGGACGCTTGGAGTAGCCGCACACTTGAGATGATCTGCCGAACTGAACATGATGGGGCACCTGGACTATCTGAGCGGGCGTGTGGCCTCGAGCTTGGGGAGGACTGCATTCACTTCTCGAGAAAACTGTTTGAAGATACGCTGCGAGGCTGGGGCTTGAGCTCCGCCCAAGATGCCAGCGATAGCACGCGACTCCTTGAAGCCCCCAGCCCCCTTGTCTTGATGGTGGTCGTCATTCCTTCTGGGTGGTGGCGGTAACAGAGGAAGGCCAACACTGCCTTGAGGACGAGCCTCACGAGGCTGGTCCCTCCAAGCACTCTCACGAGGCTGATCCTGCCAGTGGTCCTCACGAGGCCGGTCGTGCCGCTCCAGGCGTGGGCCACGGTCGTCCCAGCGTCCACCACCACGACCTCCTCCTCGGCCGTAGGCCCGGTCGCTGCGCTCGGGGCGTCGACCAAAGCGTCCTTATTGAATGGCTCTGAGCTCTTGACAGTCGCTGGTGTTGTGGGTATGGAGGTTGTGGAAGGCGCAGAACGGACGGCTTCCCTTGGATGACTCGGGCTAGTCTCTTCCGCGCTTGGTGTCTGGCTCCACCGCGAGCATGGCTGCTCCCTTGCACTTCACGTCCTTGGCCTTGGTCTTCTTCTCCTCTGGGTCCGCGGCAGGGAGCTCGAGGAGGGAGAGGCACCCCTCCTTAGCTCTTGCGCACTTGGTCGTGATGTTGAACAGCTCCAAGGTCATGCATAGCTCCTCATGGATGGCGAGCTCCTCCTTCATCTTGACGTCGCGGACGCCGTCAGAGAATGCTGAGATGATGGCCTCGTCGGTTACCTTGGGGATCTTGATGCGTGCACTGTTGAAGTGCTGGATGTACTTCTACAGGGTCTCTCCTGGTTGTTGCTTGATGCGGCACAGGTCGCCCGCGACCGGGGGGCAGTCGCGAGTGCCCTGGAAGTTGGCGATGAAGCGGTTGCGCATCTCGTCCTAGAAGGAAATCGAACCTGGAGGCATGTTCAGGAGCCAGTAGCAGGAGCCATCCTTGAGAGCCATGGGAAACCAGTTCGCCATGACTTTCTCGTTGCCGTTGGCCGCCTCGATGCTCAGTTCATAGAGCTACAGGAACTCCGCGGGGTCGACGGTGCCGTCGTAGCGAGGAGGCAGGTCTGGCTTGAACTTGCCCGGCCAGGCGACGCTGCGCAGCTCGGGGGTGAAGGCGCGATACCCGGCCGTGGTCACCGGGGCCCGCCTTGGAGGTGGAGCTTGGTCTTGGCGCCCACGTGCCTCTACGGCAAGCGGCACGGGGCCTTGCCGCAGCAAACGGTCCTGGCGCGGTGGTGCGAGGAGTGGCGGAGCGTTCACTTGTGGTTGAGGACTTCTTGATAGCTTCTTTCTTCACGCGCGGGCGCTGGACGCGGTGGGTCGCGCCGTGGAGCCGCGTGCCTTGGCGCTAGGGCGCCGTCTCGGTGCAAAGGTGGTGGAGGTGCTTCATGAGCTGCGTCGCCCGTGGCTGACGGAGGGCGAGGCAGAGAGTGGGACGGCGTAGGAGAGCCCCCTGCGGCGTGGACAAGCTTGATGATGCGGTCAGGCCAGTCCTCGCAGAGGTCGTCGACTGGGCGGTAGTGTAGGAGCTTGTGCGCCATGAGGAGCGCGACCCGTGTGTCCATGGGAACGCGACGAGCGCGAGACGACGAACCAGTGGGAGTCAGTGATGGAGTGGCGGTGCAGCTGTCCTGTTGCACCGAGGGGTGCAATGAGGATGCTTGCTGCTCGTGCCCTGCCAGGCCGGTGGTGACGTTGGCAGCAGGTGACGGAGAGCGACAGGGTGGCCCACCGACAGGGGCCGTCTGAGCAACGCGGGTGGCGAGGGCAGCCCAGCGCTCGGCACTGGAGCGACGTGCATCCGCCATGGAGATGATGAAGCGACGTGACACGGAGCGACGGGAAGGAAGCTTCGGCGCACCCCTACCTGGCGCGCTAAATGTCGGATCACGGGTTCCGGCAAAACCCTTAAGTTTCAAACACTGGGGTGCGTGCGAAGATCTTCCCCCTATCGATCCACGTCCTAACTTACCTAAGATCTTACGAACTAACTCGACGAACTCGCAACATAGAGGACACAAGATTTATACTGGTTCGGGCCACCGTTGTGGTGTAATACCCTACTCTAGTGTGGTGGTGGTGGTGGTGGTGGATTGCCTCTTGGGCTGATGATGAACAGTACAAGGGGAAGAACAGCCTCCTGAGGTTGAGGTGTTCTTGTGCTTGGTGGGTGTGCCACCGAGGACGTGGTGGCTCCAATTTCTGCTGTCTCCTCCCAAGCTACGGTGGTGGCTAGTTCTATTTATAGTGTCTTTGGTCCTCTCCCTAAATATTGAGCGGGAAGGGAGCCAACAACGACCAATTTGAAAGGGGACAACTAGTACAAGCTATCCTGACAAAAGCAGTCTTTGCCTGCCAAAGGCTCTGGTGGTGACGCCGTCTTGGGCTCCATGGTGACCTCCGTCCTGCCGTCCTTCTAGTATTGGTCTTGTTGCACCAATATGGAAACATTTGCTTGATGCCTCGGTACTCCGTGCCTGCGCTTGCCCCCTTAGCACCAAAGAGGAAACAAGGACGCTGCGTGCGCTGGCGCCCTCCTGGCGCCCGCCTGGTCTCGATCGTCATGGCTCACGTCACGGGAACCTCGTGAGGTTTGCCTAGCCTTGAAGTCTCCGCCCCTCACAAGCCAGCCTGGTGAGGCCGCTCCTAAGGAGGTCTCGTGTCGTCCACCTAGCGAGGCTTGGCCCCTCGCGAGGGTCTTGATTCCTTGTTGATGAAGATGGGCCGTACAGGCTTGCTAGGAAAGCCACGCCATGGGCCGCAGGCAGGGAAGTCTGGGGACCCCCGTTCCCAGAATGCCGACAATGTATCTAGCGGCGCCGCCTCAGGATCAGCGCCCGCACCTGGGGCGCCTCCCTCCCTCGCATAGCAAGGTGTGCCCGGTGCCCTCCTCGGGCGAGGCTCGGGGGCTCTCTTCTGGAGGGACTCAGACCTGGCCAACATCACGAGGGAGGCGCTCGGGCACCACGTGGAGGCGTGCTTTGCAGCATGTTTCCCTCAAGAGGGCACAAGGCGAGGAGCACCAGGTGCTCAGGAGTTCATCACCTAGGAAATCCAGGAGCTTCAAGAAGTTAGGACCATACGCGGCGACAGCCACCCACCACCCGACATAGCTCCCCATCCCGGTGAGGATGGCGGGCTGCGTGTCCGTGTCAATATTCCAGGGCTCAATAGGGCCGCGTCTCAGGAGCACTTCGGGCTTCGCACATTGGCCGGTGCGAGGGCCCACCTCACAGCTATGTTCGCATGCCGTTTGGCTTGCCGAACGCGGCTGTCACCTACCAGCGGCATCTATGGAGCATCCTGGCAACTAGGAGGATAGGCATCCCGCGGTCCTGGTGGAGATGGAGACACTCCTCAAGGAACCACTTGAGCCCCCAGAGCCTCCCGAGGCTCGGGGTCTTAGTGGCTCATGAGGAACGACTTCTCTAGCGCGCGCCTTCAGCTACCCCAACACTCCTTCGACAACAGAACCAGGTGACACTTTCCAATGTTTATTCAGCTAGGAGTGCCCCCGGGCTACATTATTCCCAGGTCGCATGGGCCTGTCCCTGCGGCGTGTATCCTGCCGCATTTTTAGCTTACCCTACTGGGGGCGCCCCTCGGGCTGCATCATCCCCAGGCCTCTCGGGTCCTTCCCGGTGGCATGTATCATTCTCGCATCTATCTAAGCTAACCTGCCACGGTGCTTAAGTTATTCTATGACTATCACCTGCTTATTTGATACCCCGTCCGCGATCGCCCTCGTTATCACGGGAGCCGCGCGCCGGTTGTCTTTCTTTAGAATCCTTCGCAAGAGTAGGCTAGGCACGACGTCTGTGCTTGGGTCTGTCACTGCAACGTTGATAAATCCGATGACTGAGCTTTGTCTGGCGGGCCGACCCCATTCACGTCACCTCCTGGGGTCGTTGGTGTCTGGCCTCCTCATGTGACCGCCTCAGGAAATTCGTCCGGCGCAGGTTGCCTAACCATTTTGCAGGACCGCTGAAGCTATCAAGAATCAAGACCAGGCGCAACCCGCCTTGAGGTAGGGCCTCGTGAGTCCCGCGCTGGCTCATGGGTGCCCAGACACACCTCGTCTAGCCCTGCTGTGCAAGCCACGTGTCAGGGCGAGGCTGTATACGCCCCGGGGGCTCCACTCAGAGGGAGCCCTTACCCACGCACCAGTGGAAGCACCATGCTCCGCGCTGGCAGTCGACACGGTCGAGGAGTGGCTATGCCCGTGCAAGTGCGGAAGCGCTATGCTCCGCGCTGGTGATGAACAACTGAGGGCGGCCCCATGGCCGTATCAACATCAGGGAGCCACCTGGCTCAGTGCCAGCCTCACTGCAACGCCTTCCCCTCGGGAGAGACGTGTGAGGGGGCTAGGCACGGGGGCTGTGCTTGGGCCACGCCCAAGCGTACGCCGCCCTGCCAGGTCTCTCGGAACTGGTCGTCGCACGCCCTCGCGTGCGGAGCCAAGGTATGAAGGTCGTTTGGACATCAAGGGGGACTCCTGAGCATCGCGACCCAGGAGCCTAACTAGCCACATAGCCCCTCACCCCTTGGTCTTGTCCCGGTGATCCGGACGACCCAACGGCGACTGAGGTATGCGCGGGGTCGGGCCCTGTCGGCGTAGAACACTAGGCCTACTCCTGTATCCCTTTTCTATAAGCTGTTTGCGTGTCAAGGGGGATTCCTGAGCATCGCGACTCAGGAGCCTAACTAGCCACGTAGCCCCTCACCCCTTGGTCTCGTCCTGGTGATCTGGATGACCCAACGGCGGCTGAGGTATGCGCGGGGTCAGGTCCTGCCGATGTAGAACATGAAGCAAGCAGGAAGGAAATCGCAGAACTCAAATAAATATTACAAAACTTGTTGTTCTTTAAATACCAAACACAAGTTTAATGCCTCCATGAGGCATGGTACGTGTTGTAGAAGCAAAGTAAGGAAAGGAATCGCCAGCAAGTCATCTCGTCATCCCTGGACGCTATCGTCGCTTGCAAAAGGCGCCCCTTCGATGGTGATGTTGCCCTCATCTTAGCCGCCTGCAGGAGTTGTAGGTTCAACAACACCACCAGTTGAGGGCGTAGGGTCGAAGGCGCGAAACTTCTTCAGCAAAGCCTCCATCTGGCCCTTCACGGCTTCGGTAGCAGCTACGCAGCGCTCGTCATCCATAGGCTCCAGCAGCTCGTCAAGGTTGGCGTCAGGATCACGAAGATGGAGATGGCTGAAGACATGCGTCAGCGCGGCCGAGGAAAGCGTGCGGGCTTCCCCCTCCACCAAGGGGCCGATCCCGTCCATGACATCCTCAAGCGCCGCGACCAGATGAGGAAGCAGCTAGGTGGGGCCCTCGTCGGCTGTCGCCAGTGGCTCCTCGAAGCCCTTCTTGTAGAGTGCCCGTAGCACCACGCGAGACCTCTCCTCAAGGGACTTGAAGGCCATGCGGTCCGCATGCAGGACCTTTGCCTTGACTTCCATCTCGGCCTTCTCCGCCTTCATCTTCTTCTCAAGCTTCTCCAGCCGGCCACGCTCCGCGGCCGACGCCTTCGCCTGCTGCTCCAGCTCGGTGTCCTCTCAGGCCTTCATCTTCTCCTCCTCCGCCTTGTGGTCTCGAGCTTCGGTTGCATGCTCATTGCGCACGATCGCCAGCTCGGCCTCCAGGGAGCGACAGTGATCCTGGGCGGCCCCGGCGTCCTTTAACGCCACCTCACGAGCAGCCACAGCTTGGGCAATAGCCCGCTTGTCCTTCTCAAAGGCCGCTGCAGCCTAGCTCAGCGCTTCCTAGATGGACACATCGGAGTGAAGCCAGCCAGAGATCAGCTCCAGGTGCCCGGCCGCCAGGTGATGGTCGGTGCCTTGAAGATCCTCTCACGGGAGGGTCAGCGTAGAAAGAGCATGCTCCAGGACGTCAGGGGAGGCGGAAGGATCCGGGGTCAGCAGTGCGGCGTAAGGAGGAGGAGACAACATCGTCACCATAGCCTGAGAGGCTAGGAGCTCTTGAACTTGGGGGACCCCAACAATTGAGCCAGATGTTGGCACCTTCGGAGCCAGCGGGGCTACGGGGGCTGCTTCCTCCCTAGGACGCTCCGCCAAGCCCCGCGAGGACGATCGGGCCGGAGATGCACGGGCGCAGTCATTGCCCTTCCCCGCGGAAGGGGGGGTGCAGCAGCGTAGTCTCTCCGCTTCCTAAGCTTGAAACCTGAGAGCCTCGCAGCCTGAGGTGTGGGCACACGGCCTCCAGGCGCTGAAGAGGGGGTGGCAGATAAGCCGGAAGCAGCTCCAGGAAGCGTCAGAACGGGGGCGTCATCTTGGGAGATCAGCGCCGACCTTCCCCTTGTCGGAACGTCGACCGGTGACCTCCTCCGGGGACTGACCTTGGACCTTGTGGGGCCCCCTGCTACGCGCAGCTCCCCCCTTTCCAGGGGGGCATCGGCCTCATCTTCGTCATCAGCAGAGGGTGCGGAGGGAGCCGTCACTTTGTCGCTCCACCGCTCAATCATCTCCATGGCGGACGCTCACCGTGCTCGAGCTGAGCGTCGGGCTGCTCTCACCGCCCGTGTTGCTCAGACAGCTCCCATTGGCGGCCACGACGTCGTTCTCCGTCCCCCACCACCAATGCTGCCACTGGCCCGGTGGGGAACGAGTAGCAAGCATCTTCGCTGCATCCTTCAGTGTGGTAGGATGGCCGCACCGCCACTCCATCGCTGGCCACAGCTGGTTCTTAGTCTCACGCACACCGCGCCCCATGGAGGCGTGGGCCGCACTCCTCACCGCAAATGAGCTCCTGCACTACCGCCCAGTCGACGACCTCTACGAGGAGTGGATCGACCGCGTCGCCAAGCTCGCCTGCGCCGTAGGGGGATCCCCGTCGCCGTCCCTCTCCCGGCCTCACCCTCAGCCAGCCACGGGCGAAGAGGCCCGAGGCGCGCCTCCACCACCCCATCCCAAAGACGGCGCCTTGGCACCAAGGCGCGCGGACCTGCGATGCGATCCGGCATGACCGGTGCCCGCACGCGAAGAGAGAAGCTGCCAAGAAATCCCACAGCCACGAAAAGTTGCACCCGCGCTTCCCGCACCGCCTCGTCAAGACCATGCACCGCTTGCGGTGGCGCTGCGCGGACCTCGACAAGACCAAGCTCCACCTCCGAGGTGGGCCCCAGTAACCATGGCCTGCTGCCGCGCCTTCACCCTCGAGCTCCAAAGTGTCGCCTGGCCAGGCAAGTTCAAGCCGGATCTGCCTCCTCGCTACGATGGCACCGCCGACCCCGCAATGTTCCTGCAGCTCTATGAGCTGAGCATCGAAGCAGCCAACGGCGACGAGAACTTCATGGCGAACTGGTTTCCCATGGCTCTCACGGATGGGGCCCACACCTGGCTCCTGAACTTGCAGCATGGCTCGATCTCCTCCTGGGACGAGATGCACGACCGCTTCGTCGCCAACTTCCTAGGCACTCGCGACCGCCCGCCGGCCGCGACCAATCTGCGCCACATCAAGCAACAACCAGGGGAGACCCTCTAGAAGTACATCCAGCGCTTCAACAACACCCGCCTCAAGATTCCCAAGGTCACAGATGAGGCCCTCATCTCCGCGTTCTTTGACGGCGTCCGTGATGTCAAGATGAAGGAAGAGCTCGCTATCCACGAGGAGCTCTGCACGTCACAGGAGCAGTTCAACCTGGCGACCAGGTGCGCAAGAGCAGAGGGGGGCACCTTTTCCTCCTTGAGCTGCCAGCCACAGGCATAGACGAGAAGAAAGCCAAGGACAAGGACCTGAAGCGCAAGGAAGCGGTAGTGCTAGCTGCGGAGCCCGACAGCAAACGGGGCAGAGATCAGCCCGAGTCATCCAAGAATAGCTGACAGTTCTGCGCCTTCCACAACCTAAACACCCACAACACTAGTGATTGCCAGAAGCTCCGAGCCCCACACGAGGGATGCTACGGTTGACGCCTCGAGTGCGGCGATCGGGGCTATGACCGTGGAGGAGGACGAGGGGGCGGACACTGGGACGACCGCGGCCCGCACCAGGAATGGCGCGACAGGCCTCGTGAGGACCGCTGGCAGGACCATCCTCGCGAGGGGCCTTGGAGGGACCAGCCTCGTGAGGATCGCCCCCAAGGCAACACCAGTCTTCCCCCACTTCCGCCGCCAAGAAGGAACAACGACCATCATCAGGACAAGGGGGCGGGGGCTTCCAGGAGCCGCGTGCAATCGCCTGCATCTTGGGCGGCGCCTAGGCCCCAGCCTCTCAGCACATCTTCGAACAATTCGCTCGCGAGGTGAACACGGCGCTCCCCAAGCTTGAGGCCGCGTGCACGCTCAAGTGGTCCCAGTACGCCATCTCTTTCAACTCGGCAGATCACCTCAAGTGCGCGGCCATCACCGGCGTCCTCCCGATGTTGTGTTCCCCAGTCATCAGCAATGTGCAGGTTACCAAGACTCTCATTGACAGCGGTGCAGTACTCAACGTCCTGTCCGTCGACACTTTCGACAACCTCCAAGTGCCATATGAGCAACTCCAACCTACCAAACCTTTCTCGGGAGTGACTGACGGCTCCACCACACCGATAGTGCAGGTCCGCCTGCCTGTCACCTTCGGCACACGCGACAACTACCGCACTGAGCTCATCGACTTCGACGTCGCGCACATCCACCTGCCGTAGAACGCCATCCTTGGGTATCCGGCCCTGGCGAAGTTCATGGCGGTCACCCACCATGGCTACAATGTCCTCGAGATGCCTAGAAGTGGAGGGATCATCACGGTCCCGTGTGAAGAGAGGGATGTGGTGTGCTCCCTCGAGCGCGCCTTCCAAGCTGCAGCAATCGACGACCCCGACAACAGAAGTGAGGGTCCTCCGGAGGCCATCCCCAAGAAGAAGCAGCCGCGCAGGACCTCAAGAAGATGTCGTCGCGGCAGGAGCCTCGTCAGGATCAGCGTCCGTCCTAGGGGCACCTCCCTCCATCGCATAGGAAGGCGTGCCCGGCACCCTCCTCGGGCAGGGCTCGGGGGCTCTCTTATGGAGGGCTTCAGACCTTGCCCACCTCACCAGGGAGGCGCTTGGGCACCACTTGGAGGCGTGCTACGTGGCACGTTTTCCTCAGGAGAACATAGGGCAATGGGTGCCCGCCACTCAGGAGTTCATTGCCAAGACCACACAGGAACTGCAAGATGCAAGAGCCATGCACGGCGATAGCCGCTCGCAGGGCACGGCGTATCATCCAGGCGAGGGTGTCGAGCTGCGTGTCTGCGTCGACATTCTAGGGCTCAACAGGGCCGCGTCTCAGTAGCGCTTCTGGCCTTCACGTGTGGGACGTTGCGGAGGCCCGCCACACAGCTACGTTCGCATGCCCCTTAGCTTGCCGAGCGCAGCGTCAGCCTATCAGCTCGCCATGCGGCGTGACCTGGCGGCTCAAGAGGTCAGGTACCGCGTCGTCCTGGAGGGAATGGAGACGGTCTTCAGGGAGCCTCCTGAGCCCCCAGAGCCTCCCGAGGCTCAGGGCTCTGGTGGCTCATGAGGAGTCGTTTCTTCGACGCACGCCTTCAGCTGCACCAATTCTGCTTCGTCTACAGAACCAGGTGACATCTTCCAAGCCCGTTAAGCTGGGAGCACCCCTTGGCCTGCATCATTCCCAGGCCGTGTGGGTCCGTCCCTACAGCGTTTATCCCATTTTCTTATGTCTTTAGCTTACCTTGCTAGGGGGCGCCCCTCGGGCTACATCATCCCCAAGCCGCTCGGGCCAGACCCAGTGGTATGTATCTTCCTGCATTTACCCAAGCTGATTTGCCTTCCCTGCTTAACATGCCTACGGTTATCGCCTACTCGATTGCCACCCACCGCGGATGCATTCACCTCGTGCAGTTCGCTTGCGCATTAAAAGGGGGGCTCCTAAGCATCGCGACTCAGGAGCTCTTACTGGCTCTCCAGCCCTCACCCCATGGCCTTGACCACGGCATCGCGACATGGCATACTAGCGGCGGCTGAGCCCACTCGAGGGCCGGGACCTGAGGACGTAGAGTGCTTGCACCTGACAGCCTTGCAGGAACACACAGTCATCAAGACTCAAGACCAGGCGCAACCCACCTTGAAGTATGGCCTCGTGAGTCCCGCGCTGGCTCCCGAGTGCCCAGATACACCTCGCAGCCCTGGCATGCAAGCCACATGTCAGGGCGGGCCTGTACACGCCCCGGGGGCTCCTCCCGGAGGGCCCCCCACACCACGCACAAGTGGAAGCACCATGCTCCATGCTGGCCATCGACACTGCCGAGGAGCGGCTATGCCCGTGCACAAGCGGAAGCACTATGCTCCGCGCTGTTGATAAACAACTGAGGGTGGCCCCGCGGTCGTACCAACCTCAGGGAGCCCAGAGCTCAGCGCCGGGCCTCACCGCAACGCCTCCCCTCGGGAGAGCCGCGTGAGGGGGCTGAGCACGGGGGCTGCGCTCGTGCCACACCCAAGTGCACGCCACCCAACCAGGCCTCCCGGACGAGGGCATCACGCTCCCCTCCCGAGGCCTCAGCTAGGGCAGGTATGGAAGTTGTTTGCATGTCAAGGGGGACTCCTGAGCATCGTGACTCAGGAGCCTAACTGGTCACGTAGCCCCTCACTCCATGGTCCGTCCTGGTCTCCGATCGGCCCAAGGGCGGTTGAGGTATGCGCGGGGTCGAGCCCCGCCGACGTAGAACATCAGACTATCCTCGCGAACTCTCCCTATAAGCTATTTGCGCGTCAAGGGGGACTCCTGAGCATCGCGACTCAGGAGCCTAACTGGTCACGTAGCCCCTCACTCCTTGGTCTGTCCTGGTCTTCGGTCGGCCCAATGGCGGTTGAGGATGCGCGGGGCCGGGCGCTGCTGACGCAGAACGCAAAGCAAATAGGAAGGAAATTGCAAAATCTTGAAGCAAATATTACAAACATATTGTCCTCACACATCGTCCTCACGATACCAAATAAAAAGTCTAAGTGCCTCCCCAAGGCCTAACACATGTTGCAGGAACGAAACAGGAGAGTAGCCGCAGGTCACCCTTGGATGCCGTCATCACATGCGGAAGGTGCTACCTCGTGAGCAACGTCGTCTCCGCCTTCACCACCAGCTGCAGGATCGGTGACATCGCCGGACAGAGGAGCAGAGACAAAGCCGCAGAACTTCTCCAACAAGGCCCCCACCTGACCTTGCACGGCTGCGGCGTTGGCCTCGTATTGGTGTTCAGCAACAGGCTCCAGCAGCTCGTCAAGGCTAGCATCGGGGTCACGAAGGTGCAGGTGGCTGAAGACGTGAGTTAATGCAGCTAAAGACAGAACACGAGCCTCCGCCATAGGACCAACGCCGTCAACGACTTCCTCGAGCGCCTACACCAAGAGAGGAAGCAGCTGGGCGGGGCCGTCCTTGTCGGTGGCCAGCGACCTCTCTAGGCCTTGCTCGTAAAGTGTCTTCAGTGCCTTGCAGGACCTCTTCTCGAAATCTGCAAAGGCCGCATGGTCATCGGTCAGGACTCGCACCTTGGCGTCGAGCTCATCCTCCCTTGCCTTCACATCCCGCTCCAGCTCCTCCAACTGGTCGCGCTGGGCGGCCTGCGTCCGCCCCAACTCCACCAGCTCAGCGTCACGGTTCTTGACGGCATCTTCCCGGGCCTTCATTTCCACCTCCTTCGCTCGGTGGCAGCGTGTTTCTTCGGCGAGCTTGGTGCGCAGGCCCTATAATTCGTCCTCCAGCGCCTGGCAGCGGTCGCGGGCGAACTCGGCGTCTTTAAATGCCATCTCACGACCAGCTGCGGTGTTGGCGGCACCCTGCTTCTCCTTCTCAGAAGCCGCAGCGGCCTGGCCCAGTGCCGCGCGAACCGCCAAGTCGGAATGTAGCCAGGATAAAGCCAGCTCCAGGCGACCGTCCACAAGGCGTGGGTCTGCGCCCAGGAGATCCACCTACAACTGGGTCATCGCTGAGAGTGCAAGTTCTAGAGTAGCAGCGAGAGTAGAAGAACTTGGGAGCGGGGGTGCAGTAGTGGGAGGTGGCAACATCATCACCAGGGCCTGGGGGACCACGACCGCCGGAGCAGCTGTGACCTCGTCAGCAGTGCCAGGCGCCGGCACCTCCGGAGCTAGCGGGGCCATGGGAGCTTGTTCCACGTGGCGATGCTCCTCTTGGCCCCGCGAGGACGACCAAGCTGGGGAGATGCGGGCACTGCTCCCACTTTTTCCTGAGGAAGGAGGCACGGACGCCACATCTTCCTTCACCTTCTTCGCAGAAGACGTCAGCTTGACCAACCAAGGGCCACCATCAGGAAATGAAGAGTCCAAACAGGGACAAGGCGACGCTCGAGACACTTACTGATCCACCGCGACATACATCCGCTTAGGAAGCCTGATGCCTGACAGCATCGGGGCGGAGGCGGCATCGCGAGGCACCAACGACGACCTGTCCCTCATCTGGACGGGAGGCTGCACCCTCTCCCCTTGGCAGGCGTTGGCCTCGGCATCGTCAGGAAGGGCGCGGAGGATCTCGGCCTTGCTCAGAGGGGAAGTCTCCCCCACCTCTTCTAGAGTCTTCTCCGGGTCCACCTCCTCTTCCCCCTCCCCGCGGGGCTCGCCAGAAGACACCTCCACCGATTTTGGTGCCGCGGGGCTCCCAGGAGCGCTGGCGGCACCAGCCCACGCGTATCAAACGGCGGCATGGAGGCGACGAATTCCTCCCGATCCTTGCGCTGGAACAGGGGGACAAAGGCGCTTGGTGGGTACTCCTGATTGTCCCCAACTATGAGGCGCAACACAGCATCCAATTCATCGTCAGGCAGGGCCACTGGCCTCAGGAGGGTCATGTTCCCCTCTTCTTCAAGCTCCCACAAGGGGCGTGCACGTGCCTGGAGTGGAGCTACTCGCAGGGTCAAGAACTCCCTCAGAAGCATGACCCCCGTCTCCTTTGCGGCCCTCGCGTTGCCCGAATTTAGGTCGGTCACCATCTGTCCCAACACCAATGACACCCGCTCTTCAGCAAGCTCCGCCCTGGGCCATCCCCCGTGGAAAGAGGGCGCCGCTATGGGGAACGCCAGACGCGGATCGGCGCACTTGGCGTCCATCATGACCCATTTGGATCGAATGTTATCGGCCCTCTTCCCAGTGCTCGAGATCGAGGCCTTGCCGGATGCAATGAAGTTAGTGCATCCAGAGATGTTACCCTCACTGACATGGAGGAAGAAGAAATGGCGCAGGAGCGCCACGGATGGCATCATGCCCAGGTACGCCTCACAGTAGTAGGCGGAGATGGAAAGGAGGAGGACAGAGTTGGGATGGAGATGCAGCGCCTGCAGCCCGTAGTGGTCGAGGACTTCGTAAAAAGAAATCGCAGAAGGGAGGAACCAACCCAACGACGACGCTACTCGAGAAGAAGGGGAAGAAGGTGCTTTCCTCGGGCTCTGGCACGTCAGAGGCAAGCTGGAGCTCGGTCTTCCCCTACTCATTGCTCTCGCCCACCGTCAGCAGGCGCACGGAGGCAAGGCTCTTCTCCGTGACGATGGGCGCCTCAAGGGCCGGCTCGTACCAAGCCGGCATTGAGGAAGCCTTGGCCTTGCACGGCGCCATGGATAGCAGCTGCGGAATGAGATCGGAGCGGATCTGGACATAGCGGTGGCAGAGAGCAAGGAAGAGGGTGTGGAGCAAGGTGAGGGAGAAGCAATGAAGGTAAGTGATGCATGTGCCAGCCTTTTGTCAGGGCGAGTAGTTGCCGACGCAGCGTGGGGAAGCAGAGACGCCCACGACCAATCAATCGCCATGCTTCAACCAAGGCCGCATGCTTTGGGGGCCCGCGGTGCTCCGTGCTTGGCCCTTGGCTTCGCCGCGACGCCAAGTCCGAGCACACCTTGGGCCCGGGGGCTACTGTCGGCGTCCTAGGAACGAGGGTCCCCAGACTTGCCTGCCTGCGGCCCGCTGCGTGGCTGAGCCAACAGGCCGTACGGCCCATCTTCACCAACAAGGCACCCAAGACCCTCGCGAGGCGGACGGCACGAGACCTCCTCTGGAGCAACCTAGTCAGGTAGGCTCAAGAGGAGTGGAGATATCAAAGCGAGGCGAACCTCACGAGGCTCTCGTGACGTGAGCCATGACGATCGACACCAGGCGGGCGCCAGCGCGCGCAGCGTCCTTGTTTCCTATTTGATGCAAAAGAAACTAGCGCTGGCGAGGAGTACCAAGGCATCAGGCAAAGGTTACCATTTTGGCGCAACAAGATCAAGACCAGAAGAACGGCAAGACAGAGGTCATCCTGGAGCCCAAGACGGCATCACCACCAGAGCCTTTCACGGGCGCAGACCACCTTTTGTCAGGATGGCTTGTACTAGTTGTCCCCCTTCAAATTAGCCCGGCGTTGTTGGCTCCCTTCCCGCTCAATATTTGGGAAGAGGACCAGTGCCTCTATAAGTAGGGCTAGCCACCACCATAGAAAAGGGGGCGAGGACAAGATGACGGCATCTTAGATCACTCTCTCACCCGCACAAGTTAGCCACACACAAGAACACCTCAACCTCAGGAGGCTGTTCTTCCCCTTGTATTGTTCATCATCAGCCCAAGAGGCAATCCACCACCACCACACTGGAGTAGGGTGTTACACCACAACGGTGGCCCGAACCAGTATAAATCCTGTGTCTTTCTGTGTTGCGAGTTCGTCGAGTTCGTCCGCGAGATCTTAGCGAGCTAGGGCATAGATCGGTAGGAGGGAAAGACTTTGCGCGCACCCCAGTGTTCGAACCTTAAGGGTTTGCCGGAACCCCACATCCGACAATCATCACAGGAACATTCGAGGGTGCAGGTGGCACAAGCTCACGCCCGTCGAAGACGGGCATGGTGGCAGCAGCCTCCGCCCCATCTGAGCGGCAGAACAAGGGAACGAAGGACTCCGGCGGGTACCATTGGTCGTCCCCAGCCAAGGAACGGAGGGCCGAGCACAGCTCCTCATTAGAAAGGGCCTCCGGGCACAGGTGGAGGTCGACCCCTTCGCCTCCAAGCTTCCAGAAGGAGCGCGGGAGCGCCTAATGGGGAGCCACACACTGCTTCATGAATTATTTGACGATCATGGCCCCCGTCAGCTTCGCCGCCCTTGAGTCACCAGGCCTCAGGTTGGTGGTCATCCTCTCCAACACCTGCGCCGCCCGGGAGTCGGTGAGCTTCGCGCGAAGCCACCTCTCTTCGGACATAGGCATCTTCGTCTGCAGCACCAGCCAGGGGTTGGAGCACTCGGCGTCCATCAAGACCCACTTGCTCCTGAAGCCCTCGGCCTTCTTCTCGGCGTTCGAGACGGCGTTGGTCTTGTTGGCAGCGACGAAGCCATCGCACCCAAAGCAGTGGCCCTCCTTGATCTGGAGGAAGAAGAAGTGGTGCAGCAGCACCACGGACGGCATCACTCCAACATAAGCCTCACAGTAGAAGGTGAAAATCGACAGGAGGAGGATGGTGTTGGGATGAAGATGGAGAGCGTGAATCTTGTAATGGCTATGGACGGAGTAGAAGAAGTCGGATAAGGGGGGAACCAGCTCGGCGATGCTGCTGCTCATAAAGAAGGCGTAGAAGGTGCTGCCTGAGGCCTCTGGCTCGGTGGAGCCAGCCCGAAGCACAATCTTCCTCTTCTCATCGCCCTCCGCTGTCATCAGGAGCACGACGGCAAGGTTCTTCTCCGAAACGCTCGGTGCATCTAGCGCTGGCTCGTACCAAGACGACGAGGGAGCGGCCCGAGCTTTCTTGGGCGCCATTGGCGGCAGGCTTGAAGGAGGATCCGGGTGGATATGGAGTCTTTGGAAGCAAGGAGCGAGAAAGGGGATCTAGAGCAAGGCAATGGAAAGCAATGAAGGCAAATGCAGCCACACAACACTAGAGTAGGGTATTACACCACATTGGTGGCCCGAGCTAGTATAAACCTTGTGTCCTTTGTTCTGCGAGTTCGACATGCTGAGCTTTGAGAGTGCGGTGAGAGCGTGAGCTTGGGGGAGGAGAGATCTTTGTGCGCACCCCAGAGATCAATGGTTTTGCCGGAACCCAAAATCCGACAGAGCGGACCGAAGACATCGGCCTTGATTGTGCTCATCCGGCCACTCCAGTAAGTTTTCGGATTTCCGAATCATAAATTCAACTTGTAAACCCAAAGGGGTATGCTGAGCCTTCCATTCTTCCTTCTAGGCTAGACAAAGAAGGCGGAGCGGATCTGATGTCCGGCTCTGCTGCCCGAAGACCTAGCCATTCCTCTTCTAACGAAGATGCTGGTCCCGGCACCGTACCAGGCATCAGAGAAGAAGTCCAAGCAGAAGGGCAAGGGGGCCAAAGGCAGCCTTCGCCAAAAAGGTACTTCGGACACTGCGTGCAGGGATGCCGGAGCTCTGTCCTCTCACGAGGGGGATGTAGATGAAGAGGAGGAGGAGGAGGAGAGCAATTCTCCCCTTAAGGGGGAAAAATAAGAAAAGGGTGGCTTCTGTGTCCCTAGAGGCGGAGGCGTCCAAGAAGGGGAAGATCTCCCTTTCGGATGATTCTGAATCGGACGCCGAAGCCATCCCCGAGTGGTGCCCCAGGCCGAAGCCCCTGGCCGAATCGTGAGTATCTAAGGACACTGTACATATATCCGGTTTTATGCTTTGTGGTTTTAACAAATTGAATTGAGTATTGTAGTCCGGCTCACGATCTCCCCCAACGATCATCGTCTTCTGGGAATTCGCTGGGGCCGAACATGATGGAGAGCGAGACGCCTCCGCAGGCCTCCCCGCTCACTACCACGAACAACACCGAAGTGTTGTCTCGAATAACCTCTCCAGGCCATGGAGAGGTGACGGAGGCCGTCAAGACAGCGCCAGAGGGTAATACCTCAGCTGCCGAAAACATGGGGGAACCGACCCCCTTGGAGACTGGCGATGGGGCGATGCCTAATTCGGCCCCCAACCGAATATCATTTTGGAGATCCGCACGTCTCCGAAATCAAAGCGAGTAGCCTCCTTTGAAAGCAGGGGGAGCATCGACTCCACCAGCGACCACTGTCAATCCAGAGGCGCCGAACATTATGGTGGAAGGGCTTCAGCATTCTTTCATTATGGAGGAACATCGTACCCTTATGGGTACGGTGGTTGAAAAGGTTCGGTCCACTAAAAACGGATTGAATGAAGCCTATACCAGCCTACTAACAGGCTTTGAGGTATGTGAACTAATATTTTTTAGCTGCTTTGCATATGCAAAAAATATGCTTGTGTATAGATAGTAGCCCCCGAGACTCTGTTCGGCTTTTGCAAAGAAGGGCCGAACGGAGGATCGATTAGTATTCGCGAGAGATAATATACGTGTCTATTTTGATAAACATGCTTCGCTATTAGCGGCAACCGCGTAGGCTGTCAAAGTGTCCGAACATAAGCAGAGGTTGGAGTGGGACGATGAAGAGCTCAACTGCACCAATAAGCGGTTTGAGGAAGAGCAAGGTATGCGGTACCTATACATACCCGAAATGATATGAGCTCTGATTGGTTATCTTGCTGAGTTTTACGGTTATACTCATAGTGAATGCATCTGAGGTCGAATCCCTCAAGAGTGCACTGGCTGAAGCCAAAAAGGAGGCGGAGGAGGAATGATCCGCCCGCCAAAAACATGAAGCGAGGTTGGATGAAGTCCAACAAGAGCTCAAGGATGCCATAAGCAAATGTGAGTCCTTGGAGCGCAAGGTTTTGGATCAAGTCTCCGAACTTGCTAAGGCCCTCCAAAGCGTGAAGGAGGCCCGTGTTGAAGCCTAAGGCGCCTGCTGGGAGATCCAAGAGGCAAGGCAGATAGTGGCGGGTAAGGCCTTTAATATGCAGAGCAAATTTGTAAGGAGAAGATACATCTTACTGACCTGGGTGTGGAGTTCTCCAGTAGCGTGTGCGGATCTGCCCCGGAGTGTTGCTGATACTGCGGAGTTCTTCTGAGCCGAAGAGGGGAGCTCAATGGAGAAACTATTCTGGTCGCAGTACCTTGGGCCAGAGCATCTAGTGCCCCTCAGCGATCAGCTGAAGCAGTTGACCGAGCTGCATAAGGGTGGCCGGATTGGCCATGAAGGGTGTTATAGTCCGTCTTTGGCCAGCCGAGCCCATACCCAGTAGCTACTTCAGACTCGAGAAGCGGCTAGTCAATGCCTGCCCCCGGCTTGACGCCATAAAGCGGTCGGTCTGTATCGAAGGTGCCCGGATGGCCTTCGCCCGTGTCAAGGTACAGTGGGCGAAGATGAATGCCACCAAGCTTGCAACCGAGGGACCACCCGCTGATACGTCCATTTTGCATCATGCTTTTATATCGATATTTATTGCATTATGGTCTGTTATTACACATTATGTCACAATACTTATGCCTATTCTCTCTTATTTTACAAGGTTTGCACGAAGAGGGAGAATCCAGCAGCTGGAATTCTAGGCTGGAAATGGAGCAAATATTAGAGACCTATTCTGCACAACTCCAAAAGTCCTAAAAGTCCATGGAAGTCAGTTTTGGAATATATGAAAAACATTGGGCGAGGAAAGCACCAGAGGGGGCCACCCACCATCCATGAGGG
The DNA here is from genome assembly GCF_018294505.1 of Triticum aestivum. Taxonomy (NCBI): domain Eukaryota; kingdom Viridiplantae; phylum Streptophyta; class Magnoliopsida; order Poales; family Poaceae; genus Triticum; species Triticum aestivum. The sequence continues at coordinate 308,833,408 of NC_057800.1, forward strand.
TGAGGGGCACGCCCTACCCCCCTGGGCGCCCCCTGTCTCGTGGGCCCCTGGCAGGCCTCCGGTGCCCAACATTTGCTATATGAAGTCTTTCGCCCTGGACAAAGTGCCACCGTCTCGAGGCGGAAACAATCTAGGGCTCCGGCGGAGCTGTTCTGCTGGGGAAACATCCCACCGGGAGGGGGAAATCGTCACCATCGTCATCACCATCGATCCTCTCATCGGGAGGGGTCAATCTCCATCAACATCTTCACCAGCACCATCTCATCTCAAACCCTAGTTCATCTCTCGTATCCAATCTTTGTTTCAAAACCTCAGATTGGTACCTGTGGGTTGCTAGTAGTGTTGATTACTCCTTGTAGTTGATGCTAGTTGGTTTATTTGGTGGAAGATCATATGTTCAGATCATTTATGCATATTAATACCCCTCTGATTATGAACATGAATATGATTTGTGAGTAGTTACGTTTGTTCCTGAGGACATGGCAGAAGTCTTGCTATAAGTAGCCATGTGAATTTGGTATTCGTTCGATATTTTGATGAGATGTATGTTGTCTCTCCTCTAGTGGTGTCATGTGAACATCGACTACCTAATACTTCACCATTATTTGGGCCTAGGAAAGGCATTGGGAAGTAGTAAGTAGATGATTGGTTTCTAGAGTGACAGAAGCTTAAACCCTAGTTTACGCGTTGCTTCGTAAGGGGCTGATTTGGATCCATATGTTTCATGCTATGGTTAGGTTTACCTTAATACTTCTTTTGTAGTTGCAGATGCTTGTAATAGGGGTTAATCATAAGTGGGATGCTTGTCCAAGTAAGGGCAGTACCCAAGCACCGGTCCACCCACATATCAAATTATCAAAGTACCAAACGTGAATCATATGAGCGTGATGAAAACTAGCTTGACGATAATTCCCATGTGTCCTTGGGAGAGCTTTCCTTTATATAAGAGTTTGTCTATGATTGTCCTTTGCCGCGAAAAGGATTGGGCCACCTTGGTGCACCTTGTCTACTTTTGTTACTTGTTACCCTTTACAAATTACCTTATCACAAAAGTATCTATCATCGATAATTTCTGTGCTTGCAGAGAATACCTTATTGAAAACCGCTTGTCATTTCCTTCTGCTCGTCGTTGGGTTCGACACTCTTACTTATCGAAAGGACTACAATAGATCCCCTATACTTGTGGGTCATCGAGACTCTTTTCTGGCGCCATTGCCGGGGAGTGAAGCGCCTTTGGTAGGTGGAATTTGGTAAGGAAAAATTTATATAGTGTGCTGAAATTTACTATCACTTGTTAATATGGAAGTAATCCTTTGAGGCGGGGTATCTTCACCCTGAACTGTAGAGCAAAGAGTTGCTCCTCAACATACTGAACCTACTAAAAATGTTTACTTTGAAATTCCTTCGGGTATGATATAGAAACCGCTAGCTAATCCTTTTACAGGAGATGGAACATTGCATCCTGATTTGCACCTAATCTATGTGGATGAAGTTTTTGGATTAGTTAAGCTTGCAGGTATGCCCGAGGATGTTATCAAGAAGAAGGTCTTCCCTTTATCTTTGAAGGGAAAGGCATTGACATGGTTTAGGCTATGCGATGATATTGGATCATGGAACTACAACTGATTGAAATTGGAATTTCATCAGAAGTTTTATCCTATGCATCTGGTTCATCATGATTGTAATTATATATATATATATATATAATTTTTGGCCTCGTGAAGCAGAAAGCATCTCTCAAGCTTGGGGGATGCTTAATGCAATGTTATATTCATGCCCCAATCATGAGCTCTCAAGAGAAATTATTATTCAAAAATTTTATGCTCGTCTTTCTCTCAATAATCGCTCCATGCTCGATACTTATTGTACTGGTTCTTTTATGATGAAGACGATTGAATTAAGATGGGATTTATTGGAGATAATTAAATGCAACTCTGAAGATTGGGAACTCGATGAAGGTAAGGAGTCAGGTATAACCCCTAAGTTTGATTGTGTTAAATCTTTTATGGCTACCTATGCTTTTCGTGAATTTAGCACTAAATATGGACTTGACTCTGAGATAGTAGCTTCTTTCTATGAATCATTTTCTACTCATGTTGATCTCCCTAAGGAGAAGTGGCTTAAATACCGTCCTCCCATTGAAGTAAAAGTAGTTGAACCTATTAAAGTTGAATAAAATATTATCACTTATAATGTTGATCCTATTGTTCCTACCACTTATATTGAGAAACCACCTTCCCCTAGTAGAATAAAGGATCATGCTAAAGCTTCAACTCTGGTCAACAAAAGTAATATTAGAACACCCAAACCCTCTGAGCAAATTAAAGTTGAACCTAGTATTGCTATGGTTAAAGATCTCTTGTCCGATAATATTGATGGGCATGTTATTTACTTTTGTGATGAAGCTGCTAGAATTGCTAGATCCGATACTGAAAACAAACATAGACCTGTTGTCGGCATGCCTGTTATTCTATTAAAATAGGAGATCATTGCTATCATGGCTTATGTGATATGGGTTCTAGTGCGAGTGCAATACCTCATTCTTTATATGAAGAAATTATGCATGATATTGCACCTGGCAAGATAGAAGGTATTGATGTTACTATTAGGCTTGCTAATAGAGATACTATTTAACCAGTTGGGATTGTTAGAGATGTTGAAGTCTTGTGTGGGAAAGTTAAATATCCTACTGATTTTCTTGTTCTTGGTTCCCCACAAAATGAAGTTTCTCCCAGTATACCATTATTGAATACTGTTAATGCTAAGATAGACTGCAAAAAGGATATTGTTTCTGTTGGTTTAGGGGACATGTCTCATGATTTTTATTTTGCTAAATTTCGTAGACAACCCCATGATAAAGAATTACCTAGTAAAGATGAAATTACTGGTCTTGCATCTATTGATGTGCCTCCTAATGATCCTTTAGAACAATATTTGCTAGACCATGAAAATGATATGTTTATGAGTGAAAGAAGGGAAATAGATGAAGTATTCTTTAAACAGGGACCTATTTTGAAACATAACTTGCCTGTCCAAATTCTAGGGGATCCTTCTCCACCCAAGGGTGATCTCATGTTTGAGCTTAAACCATTGCCTGATACTCTTAAATATGCTTATCTTGATGAAAAGAAGATATATCATGTTATTAATAGTGCTAACATTTCAGAGCAAGAAGAAGAGCAATTATTGAAAACTCTGAAGAAACACCGTGCTGCTATTGGATATACTCTTGATAATCTTAAGGGCATTAGTCCCGCTCTATGCCAGCACAAAATAAAATTGGAGAAAGACGCTAAACCGGTTGTTGGTCACCAACGACGGTTAAATCCTAAGATGAAAGAAGTGGTAAGAAAAGAAATACTAAAGCTTCTGGAGGCAGGTATAATTTATCCTGTTGCTGATAGTCAGTGGGTAAGTCCTGTCCATTGTGTCCCTAAGAAAGGAGGTATTATTGTTGTTCCTAATGATAAAGATTAATTGATCCCACAAAGAATTGTTACAGGTTATAGAATGGTAATTGATTTCCGCAAACTAAATAAAGCTACTAAAAAGGATTATTACCCTTTACCTTTTATTGATCAAATTCTAGATAGATTATCCAAACATACACATTTTTGCTTTCTAGACGGTTATTCTGGTTTCTCTCAAATACCTGTGTCAAAATTGGATCAAGAAAAGACCACCTTTACTTGCCGTTTTGGTACCTTTGCTTATAGACGTATGCCTTTTGGTTTATGCAATTCTCCTACTACCTTTCAAAGATGTATGACTGCTATATTCTCTGACTTTTTTGCAAAGATTGTTGAGGTTTTCATGGATGATTTCTCCGTATATGGAACTTCTTTTGATGATTGCTTAAGCAACCTTGATCGAGTTTTGCAGAGATGTGAAGAAACTAATCTTGTCTTGAAGGGAGAAGTGTCACTTTATGGTTAATGAAGGTATTATCTTAGGGCATAAAGTTTATGACAGAGGTATTGAAGTTCATAAAGCTAAATTTGATGCTATTGAAAAGATGTCATGTCCAAAGGACATTAAAGGTATAAGAAGTTTCCTTGGTCATGCCGGTTTTTATAGGAGGTTCATTAAAGACTTCTCAAAAATTTCTAGGCCTCTCACTAATCTCTTACAAAAAGATGTTCCTTTTGTCTTTGATGATGATTGTGTAGAAGCATTTGAAATACTTAAGAAAGCCTTGATTTCTGCACCTATTGTTCAGCCTCCTGATTGGAATTTACCCTTTGAAATTATGTGTGATGCTAGTGATTATGCTGTAGGTGTTGTTCTAGGACAAAGAGTTGATAAGAAATTAAATGTTATCCAATATGCTAGTAAAACTAAAGACAATGCTTAGAGAAATTATGCTAGTAGTGAAAAAGAATTTTTAGCAGTTGTATTTTCTTGTGATAAGTTCAGACCTTACATTGTTGATTCTAAAGTAACTGTTCACACTAATCATGCTTCTATTAAACATCTTATGGAAAAGAAAGATGCTAAACCTAGACTTATTAGATGGGTTCTCCTACTACAAGAATTTGATTTGCATATTATTGGTAGAAAGGGAGCTGAGAACCCCATTGCAGACAACTTGTCTAGGTTAGAGAATGTTCTTGATGACCCACTACCTATTGATGATAGCTTTCCTGATGAATAATTAACTGTCATAAATGCTCCTCGTACTACTCCATGGTATGCTGATTATGCTAATTACATTGTTGCTAAATTTATACCACCTAGTTTCACATATCAGCAAAAGAAAAAGTGTTTCTATGATTTAAGACATTACTTCTGGGATGACCCACACGTTCATAAAGAAGGAGTTGATGGTGTTATTAGATGTTGTGTACCTGAGCATGATAGGAACATATCCTACGCAAGTGTCACTCTAAGGCTTATGGAGGACACCATGCTGGAGATAGAACTTAAGGTATTGCAATCCAGTTTTTATTGGCCTACTCTCTTCAAGGATGTCCGTAAGTTTGTCTTGTCTTGTGATGAATGTCAAAGAATTGGTAATATTAATAGACGTCAAGAAATGCCTATGAATTATTCACTTGTTATAGAACCATTTGACGTTTGGGGCTTTGATTACATGGGACCGTTTCCTTCCTCTAATGGCTATACACATATTTTAGTTGTTGTTGATTATGTTACTAAGTGGGTAGAAGCTATTCGAACTAGTAGTGTTGATCATAACACCTCTATTAAGATGCTTAAAGAAGTTATTTTTCCGAGGTTTGGAGTCCCTAGTTACTTAATGACTGATGGTGGTTCACATTTTATTCATGGTGTGCTTCATAAAATGCTTGCTAAGTATGATGTTAATCATAGAATTGCATCTGCATATCACCCATAGTCTAGTGGCCAAGTAGAACTAAGCAATAGAGAGCTTAAATTGATTTTCCAAAAGACTATTAATAGATCTAGAAAGAATTGGTCCAAGAAACTTGATGATGCATTATGGGCCTATAGAACTGCATATAAAAATCCAATGGGTATTTCTCCGTATAAGATGGTTTATGGAAAATCATGTCACTTACCTCTCGAACTAGAACATAAAGCATATTGGGCCAATAAAGATCTGAATTATGATTTGAAACTTGCCGGTGAGAAGAGACTATCTAACATTAGCTCACTTGATGAGTGGAGAACCAAGGCCTATGAAAATGCCAAACTGTTTAAAGAAAAAGTTAAAAGATGGCATGACAGAAGGATACAAAAACGCGAGTTTAATGTAGCTGACTATGTATTGTTATACAACTCTCGTTTAAGATTTTTTGCAGGAAAACTCCTCTCCAAATGGGAAGGTCCTTACATTGTTGAGGAGGTCTATTGTTCCGGGGCCATAAAAATCAACATCTTCAAAGGCACGAATCTGAGGGTGGTGAACGATCAAAGAGTCAAACATTATATCTCAGGTAATCCTATAAATGTTGAAACTAATGTTCTTGAAACCGTAACCTCGGAGGAGTATATAAGGGACACCTTCTAGAACGTTTCAGCCTTCGAAAAGGAAGATGTATGTGGTACGGTGAGTAAACCAACTCCAAAACAGTTCTAATAGCATTTTTTCTCCATTTTGGAATATTTAAGGAAATAGGAAAAAATAGAAGTAGTCCGGAAAGGACACGAGGCTTCCACGAGGGTGGAGGGCGTGCCCTACCCCCCCTAGGTGCGCCCCCTACCTCGTGGGCACCTCGTGTGCCCTCCAGACTCCGTTTTGTTGGACGATACTTATTTTGGTCGGTAAAAAATCATTATATAATCCCCCAAAGGTTTTGACCACCGTACCATTCAATTATCTCCTTTTTTGTTTGGAGCTGTTTTTCTGACAGATCTAGATCACCATGACGTCTTCAAGTGCCCCCAAGGACGGGTTTTTCGAGAGGGTCATCAACCCCTACCTTGCGGAGGTGCTGCAACACCCTCAAACCATTGAGTTTCATGAGAGGGTGCTGCACATCTACGATGTTGAGGGACCAAGGAGGACAGGAAGCATGGAGACAAGACTTGAAGCAACGGAGCAACAAGTTTTCAAGTGCCAGGGGATGGTGGAACGCAGACTCGACGCCAACCACATGATGATCGCGGAGTTCACCAACATTCACAAGCTGGATGCCAAGAACATTGGGGAGACCATCTTCAGGCTTCACGAGAAAATCGAGCACCTCCAAGTCCAGATCTATGACCTGCAAAACCAAAACCGTGAGTATGAATATAGTGTCAAGAGGATGAGTTTGGCTGCATATATGAGGATCCCAGAGACTCGATCATCCTTCTATGATGGTGAGACTATGCCTTGGAAGATGGATGACAAGCCCACATCATCAACAACTCCATCATCACTACCACCAAAGGAGAACTGAGTATCGGGTATGGGCACTCCCCTTGGCAACTGCCAAGCTTGGGGGAGTGCCCCGGTATCGTATCACCATCACACTTTTATCTTTACTGTTTTTCTTAGTTCGATCCTTTTGGTAATATCTTGATCTAGTAGAATAAAGTTTTAGTATGATTTAGTTTTGAGTTTTGCTTTATGATCCTTCTATGCAATCGAGTCCGTGAGATATATATATATATAATAGATATTAGTTTTGAGTCAAGGGCTTGGTTATCTTTCTATGATCTTGAGAAAAAAGAGAAAGAATAAAAAGAAATAAAGAGATCATATTTACCTTATGGAGAGTAATGACTTCACATATAAAGAGTATACTGAATAAAAGTTGTTGAGAGTTGACAAACATAGTTTTAGTCATCGTTGCAATTAATAGGAAGTAATAAAGAAAGAGGGGTTTTCACATATAAATATACTATATTGGACATCTTTTATGATTGTGAGCACTCATTAGAATACAACATGTTAAAAAGTTGATGTTGGACAACGAAGACAACGTAATGGGTTATGCTTTCTTACATCCACAATAAATTATATTGTCATGGATCATCCAACATGTTGAGCTTGCCTTTCCCCCTCATGCTAGCCAAATTCTTTGCACCAAGTAGAGATACTACTTGTGCTTCCAAATATCCTTAAACCCAGTTTTGCCATGAGAGTCCACCATATCTACCTATGGATTGAGTAAGATCCTTCAAGTAAGTTGTCATTGTTGCAAGCAATAGGAACTGCTCTCTAAATATGTATGATCTATTAGTGTGGAGAAAACAAGCTTTATACGATCTTGTGATGTGGAAGAAATAAAAGCGACAGAATGCATAACAAAGGTCCATATCACAAGTGGCAATATAAAATCACGTTCTTTTGCATTAAGATTCCGTGCATCCAACCATAAAATCACATGACAACCTCTGCTCCCCTCTGCGAAGGGCCTATCTTTTATTTTTGTCCTATACTTTATACAAGAGTAATGGTGATCTTCACTTTTCCTTTTTACATTTTATCCTTTGGCAAGCACTGTGTGTTGGAAAGATCCTGATATATATAGCTAATTGGATGCGGGTTTTCATAAAACTATTATTGTTGACATTACCCTTGAGGTAAAAGGTTGGGAGGCAAAACTATAAGCCCCTATCTTTCTCTGTGTCCGATTAAAACTTCATACCCATAAGTATTGCGTGAGTGTTAGCAGTTGTGAAAGACTAAATGATAGTTGAGTATGTGGACTTGCTGAAAAGCTCTTATATTGACTCTTCCCGATGTTATGATAAATTGCAATTGCTTCAATGACTGAGATTATAGTTTGTTAGTTTTCAATGAAGTTTCTGATTCATACTTTACATTGTGGACGGATTGTTACTTTATCATAAGAAATCACATGATAATATATATATATATGTTGCTATCCTAAGAATGACCATGATGCCCTCATGTCCGTGTTTTATTTTATCCACACCTGTATCTCTGAACATGTGGACATATTTTTCAATATCGGCTTCCACTTGAGGACAAGCGAGGTTTAAGCTTGGGGGAGTTGATATGTCCATTTTGCATCATGCTTTTATATCGATATTTATTGTATTATGGGTTGTTATTACACATTATGTCACAATACTTATGCCTATTGTCTCTTATGTTACAAGGTTTGCATGAAGCGAGAGAATGCCGGCAGCTGGAATTCTGGGCTGGAAAAGGAGCAAATATTAGAGACCTATTCTGCACAGCTCCAAAAGTCCTGAAACTCCACGGAAGTCAGTTTTGGAATATATAAAAAATATTGGGCGAAGAAAGCATCAGAGGGGGCCACCCACCATCCACGAGCATGGGGGGCGCACCCTACCCCCTGGGCGCGCCCCCTGTCTCATGGGCCCCCTGGCAGGCCTCCGGTGCCCATCTTTTGCTATATGAAGTCTTTCACCCTAGAAAAAATCTGAAGGAAGCTTTCGAGATGAAGTGCCTCCATCTCGAGGCGGAACCAATCTAGGGCTCCGGCGAAGCTGTTCTGCCGGGACCCCCCCCCCCCCGGAGGGGGAAATCATCACCATCGTCATCATCATCGATCCTCTCATCGGGAGGGGGTCAATATCCATCCACATCTTCACTAGCACCATCTCATCTCAACCCCTAGTTCATCTCTCGTATCCAATCTTTGTTTCAGAACCTCAGACTGGTACCTGTGGGTTGCTAGTAGTGTTGATTACTCCTTGTAGTTGATGCTAGTTGGTTTATTTGGTGGAAGATTATATGTTCAGATCCTTTATGCATATTAATACCCCTATGATTATGAACATGAATATGATTTGTGAGTAGTTACGTTTGTTCCTGAGGACATGGGAGAAGTATTGCTATAAGTAGACATGTGAATTTGGTATTCGTTCGATATTTTGATGAGATGTATGTTGTCTCTCCTCTAGTGGTGTCATGTGAACGTCGACTACATGACACTTCACCATTATTTGGGGCTAGCTAGGGGAAGGCATTGGGAAGTAATAAGTAGATGATGGGTTGCTAGAGTGACAAAAGCTTAAACCCTAGTTTATGCGTTGCTTCGTAAGGGGCTGATTTGGATCCATTTGTTTCTTGCTACGGTTAGGTTTACCTTAATACTTCTTTTGTAGTTGCGGATGCTTGCAAGAGGGGTTCATCATAAGTGGCATGCTTGTCCAAGTAAGGGAAGTACCCAAGCACCGGTCCACCCACATATCAAATTATCAAAGTACCGAACGTGAATCATATGAGCGTGATGAAACCTAGCTTGACGATAATTCCCATGTGTCCTCGGGAGCACTTTCCGTTATATAAGAGTTTGTCCAGGATTGTCCTTTGCTAAAAAAGGATTGGGCCACCTTGCTGCACCTTGTTTACTTTTGTTACTTGTTACTCGTTACAAATTACCTTATCACAAAACTATCTGTTACTGATAATTTTAGTGCTTGTAGAGAATACCTTACTGAAAACCAATTGTCATTTCCTTTTGCTCCTTGTTGGGTTTGACACTCTTACTTATCGAAAGGACTACGATAGATCGCCTATACTTGTGGGTCATCACCCGTAGGCAGGGAGCACCACGTGCCGGAGCGGTATTTTGATGAAGTCCTAGAAGGATCCCACATTGTAGAGGGCCAGTGTTCGAAGGATATTATTTTTGAATGAATGTATCTAGGCTGCGCGAACTTTGTATTATGAAACAAGACTTTTGTAAAATATGTTTGCTTGTTTTTATCTCAGATTATTTTCCTCATATGCGGCCGTTTGCTGTATCTGAAAGTTTGCCAGTCGTGGGCTTTAGCCCGCACGTAGATACTACTTGGGTGTTCGAAATAGCACATGAGCACACTTAACCCAATGTCTTTGTCCTTGAAGGAGGTGTCAGTGCGGCGAACCAGGCAATCAGACTATGCGGCTTTATCACTCTCACTTAGTCATAGGAGTTTGACAATGAGATTATTGGCCTAGCCCCTAGTGTTGTTCGGTTATCCAAACTTAGGCGCTTTAGACGCCTGACCGGGTGGAAGCCTATCCTTCGTATAATACGGAAAGAAATCACAAGATATTTGTACTTAGTCACCGAATAGCTAACCAGCTCTCACCGTACCATGACAGTCATTTTTTGGTTTTCTCTACTGAGGTGTTCAACCAGGCGAACCAGAAACATGATCGCAGTAGTTCTCCCTTTACTACCTTAGTCGAACAAGCAGAATGTAAGGTGGTAATCACAGGAGCCGGGCAACCCAACTATTGACCAAAGGCATGATTCGGAGCCGATGCATATAACGCCATATTCGGGACACCGAAGTGTACTATAAAAGTGTTCAGACTTCTTTTTTTCGAAGAATATATGTGGCCAGATAGAGCCCCTGGTGATGAAAATTGCGCCAAGGTATATGTGACAATCTGACATGGAGAGGGAATACAGATTAGGAAATAGGCCGGTACCGAGTAGGTTTAGGCAAAACTGTTTCCATTATAGTCTGATTGGTATGTCAAAACGTATTTTTACAGAAGATGCCATAGGCATTGAGGCTGTTTTACATGCCAAGAACAAGTGAAAGCTGTATACAAGTCCGAAAAAAGGTGATCTTTAAGATCCTTTGGGTACTCTGCAGCATGTCTGCGCTGCTTTTCGCCTTGATGTGTGATCCTTTGAGAGGATGGACGGTCGAGTATACTTAAGGGGCCTAGAAAAGGGACCTTGGTACCATCGAAAACTGATGTGCATTTGTGAAGAACCTGAAAAAATATAGGAAAAAGAAAGGAAGAATATGGAGGTCCAGATAGGATCGAGCCGTATTGTGGAGTGTAATATGCCTCTGTCCTTGCCCATGGCATCTTTAGTGTGTAGTTATGTACGCGCGGTACATATGTCACAATCCAGTTGGGGTTGTGATGGAGGCCAAATTGCCAATCTAGCTCTTGATGAGCCGGACTATCATTCTGCAAGGTAGACCGGCTTGTTTAACAGTGTCCGGTGGCTTGACTGCCGATGTAGTATTTGGCTTCATAAGGCCACCCTGTACTTCCGCTGTGAGGGTCATGGTGTGCTCCTCAGTATGGAGGGAGCACTCAATGTTTCCATTGACTGTTATAACACCGCAAGGTCGAGGCATCTTGAGCTTGAGATAAGCATAGTGCGGTACTGCATTGAAGCGGGAGAACGAGGTTCGTCCGAGCAGTGCAGGATAGCCACTGCAGAAAGGGACGATGTCGAAGATCAAGTCTTCGCTTCAGAAATTATCCGGTGAACCGAAGACTACCTCCAGCGTTATGGACCCTGTGGAGCAGGCCTCTACATCGGGTATCACTCCTTTGAACGTGGTTTTGGTGGGATTTATTCTTGACGGATCAATACCCATTTTGCGGACAGTGTCCTGATAGCAGGTTAAGACTGCTAGCGCCGTCCATAAGGACTCGCGTGAGATGGAATCCATCGATAATTGGGTCAAGGACCAATGCTGCTAAACCTCCATGAAGGATACTGGTTGGATGTTCTATATGATCAAAGGTGATCGGTTAGGCTGACAAGGGGTTGAATTTTGGGGCGACTGGCTCTATGGCATAGACGTCCCTTATTGCGCGCTTGCGCTCCCGCTTGGGAATGTGAGTGACGTATACCATATTCACCATTTTGACCTCGGGGGAAAATTTCTTCGGCCCCCCTGTGTTCCATGGGCGAGGCTCTTCATTGCCATCCTCGCTAGGCGGCCCTTTCCTCTTATGTCCGGTGTTTAGCTTACCAGCCAGTTTGAAGACCAAACAATCTCTGTTGGTATGATTGGTAGGCTTGTGAGGAGTGCCATGAATCTGGCAGGGTCGATCAGTATTCGGTCCAAACTAGATGGACCATCTTTGTTTCCTTTGAATGGTTTCTTCTGCTGACCGGATTTAGAACCACCAAATCCAGCATTGACCATCGTGTCTTCGATATTCGTGTTGTTGATTCGACGCTTGTGTTTGTTGCGTCGTGGCCTGCCGTTGCCGTCTATGGCTTCGGAAGTGCCAGGGTTGCTGGTTCTATTTCTTCTACGAGCGAGCCAACTATCTTCTCCCACGCAAAAGCGGGTCATAAGGGCGGTGAGGGCTGCCATGGACTTCGCTTTTTCTTGCCCGAGGTGTCGGGCGAGCCACTCGTTGCGGATGCCATCTTTAAAGACTGCAAGGGCTTCGGCGTCCGGACAGTCGACAATTTGGTTCTTTTTAATTAAGAACCTAGTCCAGGGTTTCCGGGATGATTCTCCGGATTGCTGGAGTATGTGATTGAGCTCATCGGCGTCCGGAGGCCGGACATAGGTACCTTGGAATTTGTCTCTAAAGGCATCTTCTAGGTCCTCCGAGCTACCAATGGAGTTATGTGGGAGGCTATTTAGCCAGTGTCTTGCTGGCCCCTTCAGTTTTAAGGTAAGGTATTTGATAGCATGGAGATCATCACCGCGGGCCATGTGGATATGGAGAAGGAAATCTTCGATCCATACCGCGGGATCTGATGTGCCGTCGTATGATCCAATGTTTACGGGTTTGATCCCTTTTAGGAACTCATGCTCCATTACCTCATCGGTAAAGCATAGGGGGTGTGTGGTGCCTCTATATCTAGCGACATCTCGGCGGAGTTCGAATGATGTCTGTATGCGTTTTTTGGTCCGTGTGAAGTTGTGCCTATCGTGCCAGGCCTGATGGTCGTCTTCTCACGTTGGGGCACGCCCCCTTGATCCATAGATCGATCTGGCTTGGCCTCCTCTATTGTCCAGGTCCTTCCTTAGGTCGTAGGTGTATCATGTAGCCACTGTCTCTCTGCCTCTGTGGTGAGGCGGTGCGGGTTGGTGTTTGGCGTAGGTTGGCATTTTATCTCGCCCGCATGGTGGCCGGTCCGGTTCATCAGCACAGTCGTGTCTTGACGGTATGGGCTCAACGACCTCGTTCTCAGATTGTGGTAATAGCCGACACTTCAGATAACTCTTTGTTGGGCGCTGAAGGCCATATCTGTTGTTGAGTGTATCTTGTTCGGCTTGGAGCAGCTGATGCTGCTTTTTTAGGCTTCTCGCAGTGGCGATTAGCTAGCGCTTAAAGAGCTCCTGCTCGAGTGCTTCCTCTAGCATGATGAAGTCTTCATCTCCGAGGCTCACATCATCTTCGGAGAGCGGTAGATAATTACTGTCTTCCGAGTCCCTATTCTCGACCGGATCGACGGGGTTGACTTGCCCCTCTCCCACATCGTCTTGTTTGGATGTGGGCTCAACCGGGGCTTCGGGCTCTTCGGCACCCTCCGGAGTGTTATCGTTTCCGGTGCCGGTATTACTGTCTTTGCCACGTCGCGATTTTGAGCGGCGTCACTGGCGTCGATGTTTCGGTGGTGCCTCATCAGGTTTGTCCTCTACTGGATCTTTTTTGTTTGCATCGTCATCCTCTTTGGGTGTGTCCACCATGTATATGTCGTATGTGGACGTGGCCGTCCAACATGCGGTAATCGGACGGTCTTGGCCTTGTTCGTCTTCCATGTCGTCGATATCTTCGGAGGCGTAGTCCAACATGTCGGTTAAATCTTCGATAGTGGCTATGAAGTGGGTGGTGGGTGGGACGTAAAATTCCCTGCTCTCAGCCCCTAGTCCGGGCTTGGCATAGTGTGGAAATGATTCTGATGTAATGGCGAGGGATCGCATTAAGTCCAGGGCCTCGTTTAATAGCGAGGTTTGTATAGGGAAACGAGAGTCCGCGGGGCTGGCCGGGGCGAAGGCCTCCTGGCCATGCTTGCTTGGTGTGGACTTCGAGAGCTAAGATTCGGAATTCGAGGGAGAGTCCGGCCTTTCAATGATAGGGGGAATCTGGTCTTATCCCGAATTTACCGTGGACACCATCGCCTCCAGATCCTCGGTAATGCGGTTCGCGGCAGGGAGTCCGGTGGGCTCCGAACTCCCATCTTCGAACCTGGTGGTTTGCTCCGGATCTAAGGCCAGAACTGTGATCGGGGCCACGAACCCTCCGAAGATCAAGTCTCCTTGGATATCAGCGACATAGTTTAGGTTCCCAAAACCGATCTGAGGACCGGCGGCGTAGCTATCGATCTGTTCGAGGTGGCCAATCGAGTTGGCACGTAGAACAAAGCCACCAAATACAAAAATCTGGTTGGGGAGGTAAGCTTCCCCGGAGACGGCATCGTTATAGATGATCGAACGAGCCATCGAGCCTTCTGTTGACGACACAGTGGAACTCTCAATGAAAGCACCAATGTCGGTGTCAAAACCGTCCGATCTCGGGTAGGGGGTCCCGAACTGTGCGTCTGAGGATCGAAGGTAACAGGAGGCAGGGGACACAATGTTTACCCGGGTTCAGGCCATCTTAATGGAGGTAATACCCTACTTCCTGCTTGATTGACTTTGATGAGTATAGGGGTTACAAGAGTTGATGTACCTCCAGATCGTAATGGATAAACCCTAGATGTCTAGCCTGTGTGATTATGATCGCCCTACGGACTAAACCCTCCGGTTTATATAGACACGAAGGGGCCTAGGGTTGTACAGAGTCGGTTTACAGAGAAAGGAAACTTCATATCTGAATGCCAAAGCTTGCCATCCACGCAAAGGAGAGTCCCATCCGGACACGGGGGAAGGCCTTCTATCTTGTATCTTCACGGCCCATCAGTTCGGCCCATGTCACATAGCCCGGACGCCCGGGGACCCCCTAATCCAGGACTCCCTCAGTGGCCGTGGCCAAGGAGGGAGTCATGTGGTAGCCACTTGGCCACCGCGTCCGCGATCCCATTCGGCAGACGCATCCTCAGAATTCATGGTGTGGGCGGAGAGGCCGTCAGACATCTGGTTCCAGCTCCTGCGCTTCTTCATGGGCGCGCTGTCACCCGGGGGACCTGGCGGCCTCCGGCTGCAAGTCGATGATTGCTACAGCAAGGCCTTGTGGGTGGAGGTCAAGGTCACCCCCGCTGTTAACGTGTTCCTGAACTGCAGGTGACAGCCATTCACTCTCACGCGCGGCCTGTAGGGGAGGTGTACCCTCCACTTCAGGCATGACGGCGTGGTGACCCTCTATGTTAGGGTCTTCAAGAAGGATGGCAGGCACTCGTGCTGTTGCCCGGAGAGCGACGAAGATGACGACGATGGCATCCTCGGTGATGAACTCCCCCTTGGCAATGGTCACCACGGCTACAAGAGTGCTGGCTCTTCCTCTAGGGAGAGTACGAGCGATGGCGACTACGACAAGTCGCCACGCCGTCGAGCCCGGACTGGGGAAAGCGACGAGCCGTCTCACCATCGCGCTTCGGTGAAGCAGGAGGAGGACTTTGACTCAGCGAAAGCGTTGCCGGAGCCAGGCCTCAGGAGCTATTGTGGTCGCAAGGCCGCATTTGCCTCTTTTTTTTACATCAAGAAGTAGAAGGCCCTGCGGGGGCATGTAATGGACCATGGCGCTTGCGCCGTTTATGTTATCGTTTTATCTCGTATCTTAGCATTCGTGTTGCTATCAATCGACTGGTTCTTGTTGATCGTGGTTAGGATAACTTAGCTTGGTGTGCTAGTGGTAGACTCTTCCGCCACGGGGGCGTGCTCCTTCAGAGCCTGGGTCCCCTGCGTGCTTCTCGCTCCAAGAAGATCCTTCTGGGGTTTTCCTACCGAGGATCCAAATGTTCCCATGGCTCAGGAAGCGCCCAGTGGTCGCGAGGCTGGTCTTTAGCGGGCCATGAAGATATGCGACCTCCAGAGGTGCCCCACGAGGTGGCGCACCCCATGCAAGCCCCCGAGCGATCGCTGCTGGTACTATCGGCGTTCTAGGAACCATGGTACCCAGACTTGCCTTCCAGCGGCCCACGGCGTGGCTCCAGCGATGTCCTGGTACGGCCCATCCACGAGACCATCAAGACAAGACCCTCGCGAGGGGCCAAGCCTCACAAGGCGGGCAACATCAAGACCTCTAGAGGGAGCGGCTTCCCCAGGCTGCCTCCTGAGAGCAAAGAATCCTATGCTGGTGCCCAACCTCATGAGGTTGGGATGATGCAAGCTATGACGACCTAGGCCAGGTGGGGGCCAGCGGGTGCAGAGGAGCCAGTTTCCTCTTTGGTGCTCAGGAGGCAAGCGCAGGCGCGGGTCCCGGGGAATGAAGCAGAGGTTTCCACTCCCGTGAACCAAGACCAAGACCGGCAGGACGGCAGGACAAATGTCATCACCCAGCCCACCGCTATGTCACCACCAGAAGCTTTGCAGGCAAAGACCACCTTTTGCCAGGACAAGATGTACTACTTGTCCCCTTTCAAATTGGACACTGTGGGATCCCTTCCCGCCTTCATTTTGGGGGAAGAGGACCAAGTCCACTATAAATATATGCTAGACACCACCATAGCAAGGGATCCCTTCCACCCTCACAAGAGCAGACCTCGCGAGGTTGTTCTTCCCTTGTACTAGTTCATCCTCAACCCATCGTGAGGCAAATCCACAACAAAGCAGGAGTAGGGTCTTACACCTCAAGGTGGCCCGAACCTGTGTAAAATTGTCGTGTCCATCTTCTTCCTTGTTCATCTAGCTAGTCCGCGGGGTGACGAGCTGGTTGGCTAGAGAGGTTCTGTTATTCGCACACTCCCCAGAGTTCGAACCTTTCTTGGGTCTGCAGAGCCCCGAATCAGACAGCTATGCTGGGTCACGATGCCCGGCGAGGCCAGGGGGTGCAGACTCAGGAGGGCGTGTATGCCCATTGGCTCATTGAATAGCGTCACACGAGGATTAGGACGCCAAAGGTTTGGACACCAAGGCTTTGGTGAGGTGTGTTCGCGGGCAGGCCCAGGCGCACATACTGTGCCCAACCCCCATGCGCGAGACGCGCAAGGAAGAGCGATGGGCAACTGCCACTCTCCATAATGCGAGACTTGAAAGAATGAATGTTGCGAGAAAAATTCCCATTCCTTTCAACTAAAGATGTGAGAACTTTGGATTTCATTCCAAGAAGTGGGAAATCAGCTACAGAAAGCAAGCAAAAGAACAGCCGTGTCCGACACCTCTATTAGTCTTCTAGTCTTCCCGCGAGCGTGGAGCATGGGGCTTGCACTAAGATGTGGGTGGGAGACCCCGTGAGGTTCAGGGGCAGCAGTGAGGTGTGCCGACCCGAGACCGACACTCCATATGCCTTCCAGTTATTTCATTTTTGCCGTGTGTTTTATTTGCTTGTTGCATTTCATCATGTCATCATTTCCAGTGCATGGGTAGTCCGTTGCCGTCATTGTTTTTAAAACTTGTATCCGCTCGTAGTTGTCGCTTCCTCCTTGTCCCTGTTGACCTCCTATTACATCAACCAGACTGCTATCTTCTATCTCTCTCTCTCTCTCTCTCTCTCTCTCTCTCTCTCTCTCTCTCTCTCTCTTCTCTAAGCCCATCAAACCCCCTTGCCTTTGTCGATCACTCTCATACCCCCTCGCAACCTAGTCCTAAACTTCCTCGAACCCGAACCGGGCTATCGTTACCGATGCGTCTGGATCATCCCCAAACATCCCGTCAACATCTTTGGTTTCTTATTTGGTCTACCTAACCTATTTATCTTGATCATTTGATTTTAATTGGAGGGTCCGATTAGCCCCTAACCAAAACCCTCATGCTATATATACAGACCAAACCCCAATTTCTAGGTATCCTCCTAGCACCCACCGCCCCTACCTTCCTCGGGATCTCATCCCGATTCAATCCCACTAACGAGCGTCTGATTCCCCCGAACCAGCTTCTACCCAAGCATCCCCCTTCCTCACCTTGCTGCCAGCCTCCTCTGCCCGAGCGCCAAAACCAACCAGCACGCCTCGTCACCATCCAGAGCCACCTCGTCCCCGCACCCCCCCGAGCTCCCTCACATGGCGGACTCGCACCCGAGCTCTTCATCAGCCTCGCATCACCGGAGTCAAGCCGCCGGCCGCCCTAGTCCCATGTGCCTTTGCCTCGAGGGCCTCCTCGTCCCCAACCAGCGTTGCTGCTGACCTCCAGCCGCCTTAAACCACCTTCTTCGCGCGCCCCTGCACCCACGAGCGCCCGAGGCCGCAGCCTCCTCCTCGTCTAGGACCAGCTCCCCTCGCTGGAGCATGTCGCCACTAGCGACCTCAACCACCAGGCCGTCCCCTGGCCCTTCCCTTTTCTTTCCATTTCTTTTCTCTATATCTCCTCTCTGAACTCTGTCACTCTCTGTGTTTGTTCACATGGGCAGCAGCCGCCACGGACACAAGTCCTGCCGCCGCCCTACCTAGTCTGTCCCACCGGAGTTCCTCATCGCCGGGAACCGCCTCCCCGACCCTCGGACTGCCTAGATCTACTGTGCCAGCTGGTCCCCTACCTCTGCATCGCACCTCTTCTCGTCTCCTGCATCGCCATGACCTACTGTTGTTACCTCTGTTGGTAATGAGGAGCAGGAGCCCGCTCGTCCGCGTTGACCGCGGCCACTCCATGAGCGGGCCATGATACTCCCGCGGCCCATCTCCCATCTCCACTATTCTGGGCTTGGCCCGTGGTGAGATACACCAGCCCATTTACCGATTGCCCCTGTTCACTGTTGGCCAGTTAGTTTTGGCCCGATAGTATTTTTTTCCTGATCTGCGGATTTTCTATTTAATTGGATAGCTGTATGTTTATAGATTGGACCCTAAATTTCATGCATATAATAACTCATTAATCGTCCATCGGATTAAAGAAAACTATACATGTAAAATGCTTAGAATTTAATCTAGTTTCATAATATGCATCTTTCATCCATGTTTTAAGTGTTTAAATTGATGTTTGCATTTAATTTGCATAGTGCCATGCTAAAATGATTTCATAACTAAATAACTGTAGCTCCGTTTTAAATAAACTTTATATGTAAATAGGGTAGAAAAATGCATAGATTAAGTTGGTGCACTTTATTTTCATGTTTAACAACTCTAAAATTGTGTATATGGCAGAACAATACCAAATTCAGATATTGCATATGGGGACATTCCAGAATTGTTGTGTGTTATTTTCGGCCTCATTTAAACTTGCCTAAATAGTTAGTTTACTTATGCCTCACCTCTTGCCATGTTTAACAACATTTAATATTGTTGGGTACATAAACGAGAGTGAACTAAGTAATTGAATGTGGTGTTTCGTCAATATGCAACTCGTTGCATATTGAGCTCCACTTAACTTGTAGTATTGTTTGTTGCACCTTGCCATGCGATGCCTCATTAAGCCAGACATGCATCATGCTTGGTTGTGCATTATGCCATGTTTATGTGATTGTTGTTTACTATGTTGTTTGTTTCTTTTCTGATTGTGCTTCTTCTCGATAGTTCCGATTACGTTCCGATTGTGAGGATCCGTTTGACTCTATTGGTTCGTGTACTTCATGGATTCGGTCTTCTTCCTAGCGGGCTTTCAGGCAAGATGACCGTCACCTTGTATCTCACTACTATCTTTGCTTTCTAGTTGTCTTGATGCTATCTCTATGTCGCGCAACCTACCACTTGTTTATCGAGCCTCCCAAATTGCCATGATGGCATGTAACCTTTTTCCACTATCCCAGGAAACCTTTGTGTGGCTATGTTACCGCTTTGCTCAGCCCCTCTTATAGAGTTGCTAGTTGCAAGTGAAGTTGCAAGTTGTTCCATGTTGGGACATGGATATCATGGATATCGTGGGATATCACAATGTCTCTTATTTAATTAATGCATCTATATACTTGGTAAAGGGTGGAAGGCTCGGCATTTTTCCTGGTGTTTTGTTCCACTCTTGCCGCCCTAGTTTCCTACATATCGGTGTTGTGTTCCTTGATTTTGCGTTCCTAACAGGGTTGGAGTTTATGGGCCCCCCTTGAAAGTTCGCTTTCAATAAAACTCTTCCAGCAAGGCCCAACTTTGGTTTCACCATTTGCCTAATAACAACTAAAACCTGCATAGGGACCGACTAGCACCCGAGGTTCTTAATCAACAACCCTGGCAAGTGCTCCTCAGGAGTGCTGGTCCAAAACAGAGTCGTGTGTGGCTTCCCCGAGGGCAACTTGGGTCTCAGTTGTTGTATGTTGCGCTCATACGACCGTGGTCTGACATGAGATATGCGCGGCTACTACCAGGGTGTCAGCACGTTAGGAGGTCTTGCTGGTTTTGTTTTACCATTGTCGAAATGTCTTGTGAACGAGGATTCCAAGCTTGATCGGGTTGTTCCGGGAGGAAGATTTTCCTCTGTTGATTGTGAGAGCTTGTCGTGGGCTAAGTTGTGACACCACTGCAGGGTTTAAACTTTCGAGAGCCGTGCCCGCGGTTATGTGGCAGATGGGAATTTTTAATACCCGGTTGTAGAGAACTTGACACCAGACCCGAAATAAAATACACCAACCGTGTCCGTAACTGTGACCGTCTCTTTTCGAGCGAGTTCGAGAAGAGAATGTGGTGGCATTATGTTTGAATCATAAGTAGTTCAGGATCACTTATTGATCATTACTAGTTTGCGACCGTTTGCGTAGTTTCTCTTCTTAATCTTGTACTCGTAAGTTAGCCACCATACAATGCTTAGTGTTGCTGCAACCTCAGCACTTATCCATTCCATACACATTAAGCTTTGCTAGTCTTGATACCCATGATAATGGGATTATTGAGTCCTCGTGGCTCACAGATTACTACAACAATAGTTGCAGGTACAGGTAATGCGATGACCATGACGTGAGAGTGATGCTTGCTTGTTTTGGAGTTCTACTGCTTCATCTTCTTCCATCAAGGTAATATGTTTCGGGTTGGGTGCCTGGGATTAGCGGGGTGGATGTTGATCTTCTTTTTTGTTTGATTTCATCCGTAGTCAGATCCTGCTCTTTTGTATGATGATTGCTATGTATTGATGAACTTTTGGATGAATGATATAGCTTGTGGCGAGTGTAAGCCTTTATCTTGTATTCTCATCTATTCAGTACATGGTATGATGTAATGATATGCACCTTGCTATGCGCTCGAAATGTGGTTGTGACCCATTCATGAATTCATCACATGATTGGATAGAATCACATCTTGGCGCTACAAGTTGGTATCAGAGCCTTACCGACCATAGGAGCCCCTTTGATTGATCGAACCGCTACCGTTGTTGAGTCGAGAAAAACTATGTTGAGTCTAGTTCTATATCAGAGAGTAGGAATTCTTTTTACTCCTCATCCCCTTCGTCGCTCTAGTGAGGAATCGTGATGTAGATGTTTTTTACTTCACTCTCCTCTTTTGCACTCAAATTTTTTTAGGATCACGCAGGTATTGTGGAATCAGACCGATATCATTGTGACGGGAGTTCAATCTTGGTGCCTCCTGACATTTAGGGGTTGTGGCAGTGTCCCAGGGAATAGAGCTCCAAGGTGTTTTTGTCACAGTGCTTACCGTTTCAGTTCCACAATACCAGAGGACGTCGACATCGAAAACGCTTCTATACTCTTTCTTGTGAGAGTAGTTTGGCGCCACCCAGTACTAGGAAGAGCGATTAGATGTATTGCCACAACTATTATATCGGATGGTTTCGAAGGTCTGAGGTACACGATGTCTGAAATTTTCTTGGTTATGTGTTGACGGATGGATATAGTTTGAGTGTAGGATTTGTTAGTTGTGTGAGATATTTGTGCCTCCTTGTATCCCCAACACCAGATTGCATAACCAGAAAGTTTTGGGAGTTCATAGGTGGGAATTCAAGTAGTTACCCATGATTTATTTTCCACAAATGGATGATTTGAGATTGGGGTCCAACATCTAGTGGTTCATTTTTTCATGGTCGGTTTGAAGTGGTCGCGAGGTGTCTTAAAGAGTCCTTGACTATGCCAATTCAGGGACGTCTTGTTTGTCATTCATGACGTCCGCTGTATGTTGTGCCCGTGGGGCCTCATCATGAACACTTTGGGCGAAATCTCTATCACGTATTTTTTTCCGGCTACTTTTACAAGTCAATCCTTTGTTTTGTTTTGAGTTGTGGTATTTGAGTTGCTTCAAAGTCAAGTGTTGATTCCTTACCTTTTCCTAAGTCGTGTTCTCCTATTTCTATGTTAATGCTAATCCTACTTGATCATTGAGATTGGCATGCCAATTCTTTTCCAACCGGTGTGCTTCTTTTCAAGTTATTCTATACAGGCGCCATTCAGAAGTCGGAGGATTTGTCCGTTCCATCCGTCCCAAGTGGCCTTTGTGTTCCCACCATCCCACCCTTTTCTTCAAGGACTCGGATATCTTAATCAAGTATTCATTTTATTCATGTGAAGTTTCTTCATTCTTTCCTTCAATATTCTTATCTGGTGATTATCATGAAGATGGTCAGGAGTTTCAAGTTCATCATTATTCGTTCTTTTTTCTTCTTCGGTAGTGTCATTTCAAGCTTCGGTGTTAATCATATCTCTTCCTTTTGTTTCACATGCTTTCCTATGTGGCAATTTCTTATCCAAGTCTCTCTTGTTTATTCACCTCTCTCTATTCATATCTGGAGTGTAGAAGATATCTCAGAAGATGCATGTTTCCATTCTTAATCCGTTCAAGCCATTTTGAGGTTGTTATCTAATTCAAGCATTTAATTCAACCAGTGCAATCTCACACGTGTCGAGGCACGACTTCGAGGCATAACCGCATGTTGGTTTTGTTGCAAGAAGGGTCATCTTCACAAAATCCCATGTAATGAACAAGAAAGGGATAAATAGAGTTGGCTTACAATCGCCACGTCACACAATACTTAAATAAATCATACATCATTCAGAGTACACATAGTCCGACTAAGGACAAAACCAAATGAAAAGAAGATAACCCCAAATGCTAAATCCCCGATCGTCCCAACTGGGCTCCACTACTGATCATCAGGAAACGAACACATAGTAACGACCAAGGTCCTCGTCGAACTCCCACTTTAGTTCGGCAGCATCACCTGCACTGGTATCATCGGCACCTGCAACTGTTTGGTAGTAATTTGTGAGTCACAATGACTCAGCAATCTCAAAACCCACGAGATCAAGACTGTTTAAGCTTCGTGTAGCATAAGGTAGTGAACTGGAGTTGCAGGAAGTGCTAAGCAAATATGGTGGCTAACATACGAGTACAAGAGTAAGATGAGAAGCTACGCAATGGTCGTAAAGCTAGAAGTGATCAAGAAGTGATCCTGAGCTACTTACGTTCAAACATAAACCAAATCATGTTCACTTCCCGGACTCCGCCGAGAAGAGACCATCACGACTACACACGCAGTTGATTCATTTTAATTAAGTCAAGTGTCAAGTTCTCTACAACCGGATATTAACAAATTCCCATCTGCCACATAACCGCCGGCATGACTCTCAAAAGTTTATACCCCACATAACTACCCGATGTGCCGACAAATCCCGATAGGAGTTGCATGTATCTTGTTCTTAGGGCACACCGGATGGGCTAGATGTCAGGTTGGCTGAGACCCTGGTTGCCAGGGGGGCGCCGGACATCGCCCAGGTTGGACCAGCACTCAGAGGAACACTGGCCTGGGGGTTTGAATAAAGATGACCCTCGGGTTTGCAACTCCCTAGGGAAAAGTTTAGGTTGTTCTTAGGCAAATGTTAAAACCAAGGTTGGGCCTTGCTGGAGGAGTTTTATTCAAAGCGAACCGTCAAGGGGGTCCCATAACCCCAACCGCTTAAGGAACGCAAAATCAAGGAACATAACACCGGTATGACAGAAACTAGGGCAGCAAGAGTGGAACAAAACATCAAGCAAAAGGCCAAGCCTTCCACCCTTTGCCAAGTATATAGATGCATTAATTAAAATAAGAGATATTGTGATATCCCAACTTATCCATGTTCCAACAGGGAATAACCTGCTCTGCATCTGCAACTAGCAACGCTATAAGAGGGGCTGAGCAAAAGCGGAAACATAGCCAAGCAACAGTTTGCTAGGAAGGTGGGTTGGAGGCTTGACATGGCAATATGGGAGGCATGATAAACAAGTGGTAGGTAGCGCGACATAGCGATAGAACGAACAACTAGCAAGAAAAGATAGAAGTGATATTGAGGGTAATGGTCATCTTACCTGCAAAGTTCTTAGAGTTTTCAAAAGCTTGCTCCTCGTTAACGTACTCAAATGGTTCCTCGTTCACAAACTCATCTCCCGTCTCTACCCAAAGCAAGAATACAAGCAGCGGAACAACAATCAATCACGGTGCAATGCACAAGGAACATCATGCAATACATGGCATGGAATGCAAGGTATTATGTGCAATGCATATGGGTACTCTGGAAGGGAAAAGATGAACGAGGCATCAACTTGGCAAACCAAGCATACCATTGGAAATGTGGGGTGATTTCTGTCGAAATCGATATAAGGATCACCAAAAATGGATGCACGGTTTGCAAATCACAAGCAAAACAAGAATTATGCAATACCGCGCTTAATAGCATCATAGCACTTGAGATGCAACAAGGAACTAAGCTACAACACTCCAACATATCAACAAAGCACATGGCCATAAAGTACAGGTGAAGCTCTACAAATCATGAACACTGAGCTCCTGCTAGAACTCACTAGAACAAGCTCAAAATAGCATGGCAAAAATGCAAATGATAATAGATTCACGGACTTGGAGAAAACAATAAACATGTCAAAACAACGTTCGACTACGGTAACAATATCTCTTATTTAATTAATGCATCTATATACTTGGTAAAGGGTGGAAGGCTCGGCCTTATGTTGGGTGTTTGTTCCACTCTAGCCACCCTAGTTTCCGTCAAACCGGTGTTATGTTCCTTGATTTTGCGTTCCCTAAGCGGTTGGGTGTTATGGGAACCCCTTGACAGTTTGCTTTGAATAAAACTCCTCCAGCAAGGCCCAACCTTGGTTTTACCATTTGCCTCACCACCACCTATACTTTTCCCTTGGGAGTCGCACTCCCGAGGGTCATATTTATTTTAACCCCCCCTCCCCCTAGGGCCAGTGCTTCTCTAAGTGTTTGTCCAAACCAGGTCCACTTGCGGCACCACCTCGGGGATACTTGAGGGCTGGTTTTAGCTGTATGTAGTGTTCATCCGGTGTTGCCCTGAGAACGAGATATGTGCAGCTCCTATTGGGATGACGGCGCATTGGGCAGTCTTGCTGGTCTTGTTTTACCATTGTCGAAATGTCTTGTAACCGGGATTCCGAGACAGATCGAGTCTTCCTGGGAGAAAGAATATCCTTCGTTGACTGTGAGAGCTTGTGATGGGCTAAGTGGGGACACCCCTGTAGGGTATAAACTTTCGAGAGCCGTGCCCGCGGTTATGTGGCAGATGGGAATTTGTTAATATCCGGTTGTAGAGAACTTGACACTTGAGTTAATTAAAATGCATCAACTGCGTGTGTAGCCGTGATGGTCTCTTCTCGGCGGAGTCCGGGAAGTGAACATGGTTCTTGTGTTATGCTCGAACGTAAGAAGTTTCAGGATCACTTCTTGATCACTTTTAGTCCACGGTCGTTGCGTTGCTTCTCTTCTCGCTCTTATTTGCGTAAGTTAGCCACCACATATGCTTAGTGCTTGCTGCCGGTCCACCTCACTACCCTTTCCTACAAATAAACTTAAATAGTCTTGATCTCGCGGGTGTGAGATTGTTGAGTCCTCGTGACTCACAGATACTTCCAAGCAGTTGCAGGTGCCGATGAGACCAGTGTAGGTGGCGCAACCGAGCTCAAGTGGGAGCTCGATGAAGATCTTGATCATTGTTTTGTTTCTTTTCCGGTTGATCAGTAGTGGGGCCCAGTTGGGACGACTGGGGATCTAGCATTTGGGGTTGTTTTCTTTTATTTTGGTTCCGTAGTCGGACCTTGATTGTATTCTGGATGATGCATGTTTACTTGTATTTATGTGAAGTGGCGATTGTAAGCCAACTCTTTCTCCCATTCTTTTTCAGTACATGGGATTGTGTGAAGATTACCCCTCTTGCGACAAACCTACCATGCGGCTATGCCTCTACATCATGCCACGACACATGGTAGATATAGCCGCATTGTGGGTGTAACAAGCTGAAACGAAGCAAACTTGACGTAGTCCTCAGGCTTGACATTGCTACATTCAAAATGCTTGCTGATGTCCACGAGCCAATCATCGGCGTCCGTGGCCTCAACATAGTTGCTGAAAGACTTTGGCTGGTTAGCAAGGAACTGGTTGAGGGTAGCAAACTGAGGCTGATTGTTGAACAGTCGTTGACCTTGATTTCCTTGGTTGCCTTGGCCTTGGTTGCGCTCTTGCAAGAGTTGAAAAAGCATCTGGGTGTTGGCGTTGGTGGCTTCCATGACAGCTTGCCATGCCTCCGGAGGCGGAGGAGGTGGCGCAGGTGGAGGGTTCGCCCGACTCCCATCATTGCGGTCCGGATTCAGACGCGTTGGAGGAGTTATTCTGAAGATGGTGACATCCATTAGAATCACGATAGATAGATAGACGAGCTGAATCAACGGATAGAAATTGCAACATATCGTCTTCACAATAAACATTCAAACAAGGATTTGAACGAATGAATTCCAAAGTTAACATAACACGACCATTAAGGTGAGAAGCCACTTAGATAAAGGTTGATGAATGAAACAACAAGGTACGGCTAGAACAAATAAGTGGTAAGGATCACCCAATCACAAACAAAATATCTGCGGGAAGAAATAGTAGAGCTACTTGAATTCCCACCTATAAAATCGCAAAACTTTCTGGTTATGCAATCTGGTGTTGGGGATACAGGGAGGCACAATATATATCACACAACTAACAAGCCCTATGCTCCAATTGTATCCATCCATCAACACATAACCAAGAAAACTCCGGAAATCATGTACCTCAACCTTCAAAAAGCATCCGTTATACGAGCTATGGCAATACTCCCGAACTCCCTCCCAAGTATTGGGTGGCGTCGAGGTTATCTCACCACTAGCTACATAAAAGAGATTTTCGATGTCGGCGAACTCAAGTATTCCAGAACTGCAACAAGAAAATTATGACGATAACACCTCGGAACTCAACTTCCCGGGACACTGCCACCACCCCTAAATGTTAGGAGGCACCAAGAACAATGTTCTCGTCACAAGAATATCAGAACGATCCTAAGATACCCGCGTGATCCTATTTTTTAGTGAAATTGAGGAGAGAAAAGACAAAACATCTATGTCAGGAGGCCTCACCAGAGCGACGAAGGGACTGAGGAGTAAAAAGAATCCTACTCTCTGATATATATAATCCTAAGACTCAAAACATGTTTGTTCTAGACTCAACAACGCCAGCGATTTGATCAAGAAGGGGGCTCCTAAGTCGGGGATGGCTCTAATTACCAACTTGTAACACCCAAGATGCGGCTATATCTCCCACGTGTCGAGGCATGAGTTAGAGGCATAAACGCATGTTGGTTTTGTCGCAAGAAGGGTCACCTTCTCACAATCCCATGTAACGAAAAAGAAAGGGATAAATAGTGTTGGCTTACAATCGCCACGTCACACAATACTCAAAATAAATCAAAGATCATTCAGAGTACACATACAGTCCGACTACGGACAAATCCAAATGAAAAGAAGATAACCCGAAATGCTAGATCCTTGATCATCCCAACTGGGCTCCACTACTGATCATCAGGAAACGAAACATTGTAACAACCAAGGTCCTCGTCGAACTCCCACTTGAGTTTGCTAGCATCACCTGCACTGGTATCATCGGCACCTTCAACTTTTTTGGTAGTAATCTGTGAGTCACAAGGACTCAGCAATCTCCAAACCCGCGAGTCAAGACTATTTGCAGGATAAGGTAGTGAGGTGGAGTTGCAGCAAGCACTAAGCAAATATGGTGGCTAACATACGAGTACAAGAGTAAGATGAGAAGCTACGCAATGTTCGTAAAGCTAGAAGTGATCAAGAAGTGATCCTGAGCTACTTACGTTCAAACATAACCCAAATCGTATTCACTTCCCGGACTCTGCCAAGAAGAGACCATCACGGCTACACTCATGGTTGATTCATTTTAATTAGGTCAAGTGTCAAGTTCTCTACAACCGGATATTAACAAATTCCCATCTGCCACATAACCGCTGGCATGACTCTCGAAAGTTTATACCCTGTAGGGGTGTCCCAACTTAGCCCATCACAAGCTCTCATGATCAACGATGGATATTCCTTCTCCTGGAAAGACCCGATCAGTCTCGGAATCCCGGTTACAAGACATTTCGACAATGGTAAAACAAGACCAGCAATACCACCCGATGTGGCGACAAATCCCGATAGGAGTCACATATATCTCGTTCTCAGGGCACACCGGATGGGCCAGACATCGGGTTGGCGGAGACCCTGGTTGCCCAGGGGGCGTCGGACATCGCCCATGTTGGACCAACACTTAGAGGAACACTGGCCCGGGGGTTGAATAAAGATGACCCTCGGTTTTGCAACTCCCTAGGTAAAAATTTAGGTTGTTCTTAGGCAAATGTTAAAACAAGGTTGGGCCTTGCTGGAGGAGTTTTATTCAAAGCAAACTGTCAAGGGGGTCCCATAACCGCAACCGTGTAAGGAACACAAAATCAAGGAACATAACACCGGTATGACGGAAACTAGGGCGGCAAGAGTGGAACAAAATAGCGAGCAAAAGGCCAAGCCTTCCCCCCTTTGCCAAGTATATAGATGCATTAATTAAAATAAGAAATATTGTGATATCCCAACATATCCATGTTCCAACATGGAACAACCTGCTATGCACCTGCAACTAGCAACACTATAAGAGGGCCTGAGCAAAAGCGGAAACATAGCCAAGCAACGGTTTCCTAGGAAGGTGGGTTAGAGGCTTGACATGGCAATATGGGATGCATGATAAACAAGTGGTAGGTAGCACGACATAGCAATAGAATGAACAACTAGCAAGCAAAGATAGAAGTGATATGGAGGGTAATGGTCATATTGCCTGCAAAGTTCTCAGAGTTCTCGAAAGCTTGCTCCTCGTTAACATACTCAACTGGCTCCTCATTCACGAACTCGTCTCCCGGCTCTACCCAAATCTAGAACACAAGTAGCGGAACAACAATCAATCACGGTGAAATGCACAAGCAACATGATGCAATACATGTCGTGGAATGCAAGGTATGATGTGCAATGCATATGGGTACTCCGGAAGGGAAAAGATGAGCAGGGCATCAACTTGGCAAACCAGGCATACCATCGGAAAGGTGGGGTGATTTCAGTCGAAATCGATACAATTATCTCCGGAAATGGATGCACGGTTTGAAATGACAAGCGAAACAAGAATGATGCAATACTGCGCTTAACAGCATCATATCACTTAAGGTGCAACAAGGAACTATGCTACAACGCTCCAACATATCAACAAAGCACATGGCCGTAAAGTACAGGTGAAGCTCTACAAATCGTGAACACCGAGCTCCTGCTAGAACTCACTAGAATAAGCTCAAAATGGCATGGCAAAAATGCAAATGATAACAGATTCACAGACTTAGAGAGAACACTAAACATGTCAAAACAACATTAGGTAGCTATGTTTAGAGCTAGCAAACGACATGCTACAGGAACATATCTTGGCAAACAAAGGCATGGCATGCTAGTACTAAAGACATAGAACAAAACTCACTTACTGAACTTTACCCAAAGATGCATGGACAAGATGGTAGCATAATTGCAAACATGTCAAGTGATATGATCAGTTTCAGACTTAGTGGAAAAACAGAACATGGCAGAAACAGATTCATGATAGCAACTTTGCAAACTCATGCCACTCACCACATAGCATTTCATGGCATAAAAAGGTACCCAACAATAAGTAGACATGTTCATGAAGCTAATCCTGGCAAGATCAAGTCCATAGGGTACATTTATCACTAGAAACGCACATGGCAAAAATGAACTTCATGTTAACAATCTTCCAGGAACAGTATTTAACAAAAGTAGAGCATGGAAATGACATGCTAGATTACTCCATAATTACAACCAGAGACATGAATGGATAGAGCAATATCACATCTTCAAAACACTTTTACTGAACTACCTAAAATGTGCATGGATCTACTTGTAGCAACAAGGCAACATAACATCATAATGTAACAGGAAAAGGCTACTTTGCATGCTTGTGCACATGTGTCTGAAAATAGTAACATCACATTGCCTACTTTGCATGCTTGTCCTAATCACCATAGAGCTCATAAAAATACAAGACTTGCACCACTGTATAGATGGCATCATGTAGCTCCTAAAACATGTAGACATCATGCTAATAGGATGCACACACAAAATGCAATGAAAATGACAAATCAGCAAGTTATGTTGAATTCCAGCAGACAACATCATATAGCACATTTGCAACAAGGATTAGGGCGTCAATATGGATAGTAACATGCATGCAAATGACACTAACATGAATAGCATCACGAGGCGAACATTTTGATATATCATATGCGCAAATCGAAGCCATGTACATGGAGATATGACATGATAAACAAGGGCACATAATATGAGGATTTTCGGGACTTAGAGGAAATTTATACCACTCCGGATCTAGGGGTTGCACGGAAACCGAGGCGGGGCCGGAGTTGCTCGAAGGAGTTGATGGAGAGGTGGCCGGAGTTGCCTCCGGTGAAGGAGGAGAGGGCGGCCGGAGCTTGGGGTCGCCGGATCTGGGGCCGGGGCCCCTCTTCTCTGGTCGGATCCAGCGCGGGGCTTAGTCGGGGCGCGGCGAGGTGGCGCGGGCCGGCGATGTGAGGCCGGCGGAAGGCGGCGACAGCGGCGCGTTGGGAGACGGAGGTCGGCAATGGAGGCGGCGGCGGAGGAGCGCGGGCTCGAGCGCGGGGCGACCGCGGTCGGCGGCGGTGGCGGTTCGGGCCTC